>NC_025701.1:21695567-21707153 GCF_000633955.1 Camelina sativa
TAAAGATATTTTATCTGCAACTTGTTGATGGTTGTTTCGTATAAAGCTTTCGTTTTATCTTTCATTGGAGGTATGTATGTGGTGTATGACTTTCTCTTGCGAGAGAATTTGAGGGAGCTAGATCTAGAGAATATGATGCTCTGATCTACTCTTGTATACCGATACAGAACCCGTATTATTCAGAGAATCTATTCAGAATTACATCTTAATTCTATCAGTTGGTTGATGCATGAATACTGGATTGATCAGTGTCCTTCTGCTGATGATGACGTAAAGGTATGTATGCGTTTCTTGATTCCCAAGTTATTAAGTTTTTTTATTTTATTTTATTTTATTGTGAGTTTTCTTTTGGTTGGTGCGTATACGTAGGACTATTCTATGTGCAAGATCTATCGGAGCACACAAGCAATAAATAAGCAGAAGAAAGCAGAGGAAGAAGAGAATAAGAAGCAGAAGAAGGTTGTGCAGCAGCAGCCTCCTAGTGTCGAGTATCATCAACTGCATGCCCCTTTGGATTCTTATCAACCGCAGCCTCATCATGATATTGCGTATCAACAACAACATCTGTTTCGGCCAGCCCCGCTGGATTCTTATCAACCGCAGCCTCGTGATTTGGCGTATCAACAGCAGTTTTGGCCAGGCCCGCTAGATTCTTACCGACCACATCGATGGCAGTTTATGGCAGCCCGGCCAGATTCACACCAACATTATAATTCTGCGTATCAGCAATTTATAAGAATGCTAGAGGGAGATAATGGCAGCCGAGTCTTGCTCCTCCTCCTCCTCCGCAAGGTCAATATTCAAGATCCGGGATGGTGATGAGCCAAGAAGACGGGTTCTTTAACCCCATCAATGAATTATTAAACTATGAGGAAGAACATGGTGTCGTAACTGAGAAGCAACAGCAAGAGCAAAGTGCACCGATTCTCCCTCCTCCTCCTCCTCGTTCTCAAGGTCACCAACTGCCATGGCCGGTCCTTGAATTTTGGTTGCCTAAAGCATATTTTCTATGTAAAATCTAATAAAAATTTTTTTCACTAAAATACTAAATATAATTAAAATATATATTTAAAAATTATTAAATACTTTAGCAATGTAAAACAATCTATGCAGAACAAGAACATAATTTTGCAATCCCTAATTCCCAAATACATTTATTATTTTTAATTCATAACCTTTGAATTAATAATAATCCAAAACAGTTGATTATAATGAAATAAGGATTAAAATCAAGGAGGAGAAAAATTAAAATATTTCGACAACTCTAACCAAAACAGAAGGAAATAAAAACGTAACCAAACGAAAAAACAAAACTGTAAAAGGGGAAAAAAACATAAAGAGAAGGTGCATTGTATAAGGCTTGAACTGAAGAGAAGATAATTAATTGCAGAAGACCTTGCCAGCTGACCTACCTAATCTTTTGAATATGTAAACCTAAAATTTTTAATATATTGTGTAGCCTAAAGCAAATGCTTTGGCTGCTTTATGGATGGGCCGGGCCTGCCAACTGCATCCTTATTATGATTTTGCTTATCTACAACAACAGTTTCTCATGACGACGACGACGCTAGAGGAAGAAAATGTTGGCGCTACTAAACATCAAGAAGAAGAGCTGAGTCTGCCTCCTCCGCAAGGTGATCAAGATTCAAGATCCAAGATGGCCATGACTCGCTTGAGCAACGACAACAGCACCGAAGAAGACTTGTTTGATGTGTCTGACGAGGACAGGTTATTTGACGTTGATGCATTATTCAGTAATGAAGAAGAAGAAGAAGATGGTGTCGATACTCAGCAGCAACAACAAGAGCAATGTACACCGATTCTTCCTCATCAACAGCCAGAGTACTGTTTACTTCCAGCAGAGCATCAGAAGTCGCAGACGCAGCCTTTTCCTTATAACTTTCCTGAGTTGATCATCTCTGAGCAGGAACCAGTGATCCCAGAGGATTTTGAAGATTTCTTCGCTGATTTCATTAAGCCACATTCACTGAACGGAGATGAGGATTCCAGCAGTTATGGTTAATTTGAAGGCTTCGACACACAAGGAATGATAAAAGATTGCACTTAACTGATCTCAGCCTACTCATACTTTTGCATTTTGGTCAATATCAGAGATAAGATTTCCATGTGTTTTTTTTTACTAGTTGTTGTTAATAGCTCTGTTTCCTTCTTTATGGGCAATGTTCTCCAAAACCAGAGACATAATTCTCGTTGCTTTTAATGTCTTAATATAACACACTTAATACACAATTTTTTCAACATCTTCTCATATCAAAACTTACACTTAACACATAATTAAAAAGATATAGATATAAAACAGTACTGATGGCTTCTTCTTCTCCTGAGATTTTTCTTTCCTCTGAAAGCCTAAATGTTTGAATCAAGATTCCGATCCGTATTGACCAGGTTCTTTTAGTTCTGATGTTGCAAAGATTCATTTAGCTCTTTGCAGAAACAAAACACCGATCATAGAGTAAAACATGCGAATAACTATCCATTAGCGTAAGGCACACGCATCTAACACCGATAGAGGTAAGCCAAGCAAATGAAAAAAAAAAACCTTTTTTAGGCTTGACTGAGAAATTCGAGATTAGTTTTCTTGAATGACTAGTCAAGTTATTAGAAATTCGAGATTATTTTGTTTTATTTATTTATTTATTTTTTTCTTAAAGATTTCTCGATGAATATACAATCTCAGTTTTGAGAATACGAAACACACATTCTGTACACAAACATGCATTGTAATACTTCTAATTCCATCTAAAATATTCCTAGTACGTCTCAATTCTCAAGTCTCTTCCCGCTCTTGTTCTTTGCCAAAACTTGATCATGAATGACATCGGATTTTCTATCAGTTTTTGGTTTTTGATTATGCAAAATTCATCTTATTAGCCATTCACATCTTAAAAAATAGATTTCCTGAAAGTTGGAAACCCATAATTTAAAATATATGGCTAGTTCCTTCTTAAAATCCAAAAATCACATGTTATGAATTTTTTTTTTAATTTCTTAACCTGAGTCGACATTTTTTTTTTCTCATTTTTTTTTAAATTGTTTTATTACAAAATCGAAGAGCAATAAACAAAAATTTAGAATCCAAAAACCAAAAACTATTAAAAATCTTGCAAACATTCATGGTCAATAGTCTATTTTGTTCGCTGTAAACTATTGTAGTACTTACGATCAATAATCAAGTCAACATGATCGTTGACTATTCTATTTTAATAAGTATAGACAATAAATGGGATATTCTATACTATTAAAGCAAGAGTATTTACTAGACTCAAATTGGACCATGACTTCTATTTGGTAATTTTTCATTAAAAATTATTAGAGAATCACTTAATTAAATTAAATTATCCTATAGTTTTGATTTATTTAAATGACGTTTAAACCCCTCGGGAGATAATATATTTACCACCGGGTTGGGACACGGATCCTGTATGACCCGACAATAGTAGACTTCAAAACACGCTGATCCGTTTGTAATCCGGATTGATACAATTCGGATCGTGTATGTTGTTTGATTCAAAAATAGTTATTCTCGTCACCAAACAGAGGTATAATCCCTATAAAATAAGAAAACTAGTATTTAATGGCTTCAGTATTACCAAATATTAACTATTACCATATTTAATCCCTATAATTATTACGAATATTAATAATAATGAGAAATCTTTAATACTTATCAATTGTGATTTTGTTGCTTCCAAAATAATCAATAGATTAAATACAAAATTGTATATATATGTAAACTTATTTGATTTGCTTTTATATTGTGAGATATTTACGGAAAAAACAAATCAACTTAATACAATTAAATAAAAAATATCATTTAGTTTATATTTTCAATATTTTCTTAACGAAATTATAGTAATTAATTATGAGTAGTATAGATGGAAAAAAATTAAAAACCCATAAATTATATATATGTAAAGTTGTAAACTAATTTACAGAAAAGGTGTACTGTATATCCCACAACGACTAAATATTTTGGAATATGGCTCATAATCACTATAAATATATGACTAATACGTTTTGAGTACAAATAAGCAGGAAGCTTGATTTATCAGGTATCTAAATTTAACAGTTAATTTGGTTATAATTTGAGAATATTTAAACTTTTAAAAAGTAAACATATTATAATATATTTACATTTTTTTTAAGTTTAAGATATTATAAATATTTAAATTTTTATAGAATGTTTAAATTATTATAAATATTTGAACTCCGTCGAAATTTTAAAATATTATAATATATTTAAAGTCTATAAAATATTTAAGTAATATTAATATTTATACTCTTAAATTTTTTTGAGTTAAACCCGTCAAAACATGTATTTTTATCAAACAAAAAATTAAATTGGTTTTTTACAATTTTTCACTTCAACATGTAAAAATTTAACAAGCAACTTCTCCTCTTTTGACGACAAACCAAAATAAATAAAAAATCATCCTCTTACAAAACTATTATCCGATATTGCGGTGTGTCTATCCTCTTACAAAACTACTATCTGATATTGCAGAGTGTCTATTCTCTTACAAAACTACTATCCAATATTGCGGTGTATCTGTTTCCATGAAAAGTTATATTCTTCAAACTACTTACTCTATTAGGATTTCTAATTTACCGTATAAACCAAAATATATAAATAAACACTATATAAACAAATAAAATAAGTCAAAACTAGAAGTTAACCCGCGGTACACCGCGGGACAATATTTTTAATTTTAAAAATTTAAAATTTATATTGTATTTTTTGTACCTCAAATTTATATTGTATTTATTTATTGTTTTATTATTGTTTTATTAGTTTTAAAAAGGAATATAAAATTTTACAGGTATTTGATATAAGTATTCAAAGTATAGGGGTTTTGTAGTGTTTTCAAGGTTTTAACTCGTGTGGTATATGTATAGTCTAGTAATAAATTTATCTCTTGGTATACATCTAAAAGTATTTTAAAAAAAAACAATTCCACTTAACTCCCTATATGGGATTAATGCCAACCCGTCTCACCAAAATCAAAATAAGTTTTTGTGTAAAAAAAAAAAATCAAATAAGTTTTTTTATCAAGTTTAATTATGTTAATTGTTTTACAATATTAGCATATTTTAATAGTTTATAAATTTTCCATGTCAATATATATATATATATATATATATATATATAGTTTATGATAATTTTTGAAGTAAAATAAACAAAATTATATGGGGGGTTTTCAACATATTTAATGTGATATTTTATAATTGGATTTTGGTTTAAGAAATTTATTAATGTTAATATAATTATGAATATTGTAAACTTTTGTTATGGAAAATCTGTTATATATCATTTAAATTTGAAAGATTCTAGCATCCATAAAAATAGTTTTTGAGATTTAGTAGGTTAAAACTTTAACGGATAGAGTTGTTTTTGGAAAAATCGGAATGTATAGATGTTGTTAAGATTTTACGGTATTAAATGTAACAAATGTTGGTCAATTTAAGAAAGTTTAGTATTTGAGTTTCTCTGCAATGTTATTTATGGAATTGTTTTAGGGGTTAATGTTGTTAAAAAAAATTAAATAAGTAAAATTTAAAGGACATAAACCAAAATATACTTCAAAAATGTTAATATATACTAGATTTTAACCTGCGGTACACCGCGGACATATAAATTATATTTATTTTGTATATATTTGTTAAATATTAGATATTTTGTAAATAGAGAAATAACTAAATTTTCCGGTTGTTGTGCGGCTAAATATTTATATTATTTTTTAACCTGCAATACATTTCATGACCATTTGTTTGTTATATTTAGTTTGTTTTGTTTAGTGTTTGAGATTCTATTTTTGTATTTTTAATTATTATAACAAAAAATAAGGGATTTAAATACATAATCAGTAATTTATACGCTGTAATTAAGTCATATTTTTTCTAATAAATTAACTATTTTATACAATTTTAGTTAAATCAACTTGATTTTATGTCAAATATTCTAATATTAGTATTTATTAGTATTGATAAATAATTAAATGAGGATTTAATCCGTGTTAACAAAAATTTAATAATATTTTATTAATTCCAATATGTCCTCTTTATAACTCATATACTATATAATCACATTATATAGTATTTTAGAATTTTTTAATTTTACATATTTGTAATTAAAATTTTTATTAAGTTTATATATATTAATTATAATATTTAAATAAATATCAATCGAAGTTTTTCTTAAGTTAAGAATCAAAGCTCACAGGTTTTGGAAAACAAAATGGAAATCAAATTGTTGTTTTCTTTGTTTGCGAAGGATTTAGATATAGAATATTTTCAAAACACAGCAAAATGTATGGTTAAATATATGATATTTTCTATTTTCATATTGATTGCTGTTATTATTTTAGTTGGAATGAAATATAAAATATTTAGGAAACAAAATCTGGAATAATGTTGGTTTTGGAAACTTTTTAGGGGTTAATATTGCAAATAACTTTTTAAATAAACAAAACTAAAAGGGTATAACACAAAATGTACTTCAAAAATGTTAATATAGATAATAAACTAAATTACAAAAATACAAATTACAAAAAAAAAAGTAACTAACAAAATATATAATCCCGTGCTGTAGCACGGGTGCTCCTCTAGTAATCTTTTATTCATTAGGTATAGGTAATTCCATACACACAAGACATGAACCCTCAAAACAAAGATGGTCTAGGACTGTCCCAGACGTACGGAGATGTATCTACCCACTTATACTCTAACTTGGGAATTTGTTTACCATGTGTGAAATAAATCCCATCTTCTCTAGCATCCCAAAAAATTTTCTTACCATGATGAAGTATGAGACCGCCACTTTTGTATGCCATGAACTTTGCAAAAAACTTGAAACCAATTCCCTGCCATAATTCACAATCAATTTTGGTTTTAAATATACTGTCATTAAAACTAAAATTGTATGTTTGTCCAGGACTCAAAAAGTGAATGCCTAGGTCATCTTCGTCTGATTGACAATGAATCTTGAGAATATTTTTCTGAAGGAGAGAATTCTTAAAATGTACAAAATTTTTCATTTTCGCATTGTTGAATCCTACACACAATGCAATAAGAACCAGGACACACAAGAGGCGATTCATTGTTTTGATTGATAGATGCGGTAGTTATTGGTAGGGGTGATATGTATATCTAAAAAATAAAAGGTGCTAATTTATACAAATTTCCAAATTATAAAATACGAATATAATTTTATTCTAACAAATGTGAAAACATCTTTTGGGAATGTATTAAATTAGAGGATAATGGTGAAATATTGTTGGTCAAACTTTTTTATATTTTCAACTACATATTAATGAACAATTGATTCCTTGATTGGTCTACTCATTCTAGACTAGAAAATTTTACAAAAATATATCCAAAAATCTGGTCAAAGTAACATCTTCCTTTAATCCTTTGATCTTTTTATTTAATTTTATGCAAAGTTGTGAGAATTTTTTTAATCACTTTTAAGACTCTTCTTTTATACTTCTTTGAAACTTCTTTTTCTTACCAAAGAAAAAGGTGATAAGATTGAAAGTATAGTTAAAGGGTCATTTGGAAGTTTGAACACAAATTTATAGGGGTTAAAGACTAATTTAACCAAAAAAATCATCAAATTCAATCAAGTTTGCACTAAAAATAATTAATACATTATTGCTCGCATGAGACTATCATGCCTTCTTACATCAGCCACTGATGGCGACCACCTTAGTATCTTGTTTGACCTTTTCAGCTCCGAGAAGAGGTTTGGTTATTTGGCTTCAATGGACATACCCTCGCAACGTTTTCAGGAAGATATCATGTAGGTCGAATATGCTCCAACAATCTTGTAATTTTTATTAAAATTTTGACTATTAATTTCAAAGAGATTGAGTGTAGAAGAATATTTTTTTTTTCAAATGTATATATTTAGCCACTTTTGTAATTTAATATTTATATTAAAGCATATATAATAACATAAATAAAAAATGATGGAGATAATATGTAATATTATAAAGATTTCTGAAATATTTATAAAAGATGTATGAGAAATTTGTGGAAATTAAAATATAAATATGAATAAATATATATATATATATATATATATTGAGATATATTACGGAAAAAAGATATATTGAGATATATTTTAATGGTTACATAAGATATATTGAAATTTTCTTTTAGCAAACAGACTAAAGAAATAAGCTAATATCAGGAGAGATATGCACACATGACGACAGTGAATCTCTCAAGCCTCGTTGTCTTTTCGATGTTTCTCGTATCTGGTTTTGGCTTTTTGGCCTTGACGACAGTGAACAATCGAAATTCCAAAGGGGTCCGGATAGATTAAGTGAACTGCCTGATGCGTTGCTCGTAGAAATATTGTCGTTACTACCAACGGAAGATGTTGTGGCCACAATGATTCTGTATAAACGTTGGAGATTCCTTTGGATGATGGTACCAAGACTTGTATACGATGATAGCAACAAGAATATTCAAAGATTTCGGGCTTTGTAGATGGGTCTTTGGCATTGCACAAGGCTCCAATTCTCGAAACTTTGCACTTCAAACTTGGTGAAACCTGTCGTGATGAAGATATTCCCGTATGGATTAGAGCTGCAGATAAATGCTCTATCCGTGAGCTGATTATCGAGATCGATACTTCTTTTAGACCATCTCCAATCATACTTCCAAAGAGTTTGTATACAGAGTGTAGAATGCTAGTGACATTGAAACTTAATAGTGTGATTCTTGTGGATTGTTCTTCAAATTTTTCTTTCCCTTCCCTCAAGTCATTGGTAATTGTATTGGTGACGTACCCTGGTGACGAATTCGTAAAGAGGCTTTTATCCCATTGTCATGTTCTTGAAGACTTATATGTGGTTCACGGTCCAGATGAAAATGTGACAACCTTCACCGTTAGAATGCCTTCTCTAAAGAAGTTAGTCATGTCTACACCAAAAGACGTAGATGAAGCTATTGATGATGATCATGGCTTTGTGATAGACGATCCTTCTTTGGAGCACTTGGACATTCTTGATCATCAAGGAAGGTTCTGTGTCATTGAGAATAATATGCCTAAGATGGAAAAGGCAGATATCGACATTGCTTGCTTTCTTACTGGAAAGATTCTAGGGTCTATTACTTCAGTCAAGCGTCTCGGTTTATGTTTATTTAGTTCAAAGTTATTTTTTGTTTACGGCCAAGGCTGTTGTGTTTCTAGCAGTGTTCGTTCTATACAATTGTTTTTTCTTGTGATCAAATATGTTGTATTGTATGCAGGATGCATATCCTCCTAGTTGTGTCTTCTTCTCTCGCGTACGTTTAATAATATGGACATGTGACACAGAGTGGGTGAATCTGCTATTGTTTTTGATGAGAGCTTCCCCTAATTTACAAGCTCTCGAACTTGACCAGGTACATAGATCTTAACAAACGAACTGAATTTTTTATTTTCCTTGACCAGTACGTATAAATGTAATATGTTGTTCTCTAATCCAATCTATTTATATCAGTGCCATACCCGTAAAGAGCTCGCGTGCTGGAGTGAACCAAGCTTAGTTCCTGAATGTCTATTACGGAGTCTTGAAAATCTCGAGTGGGAAGACTATGAAGGAACTAAAGTTGAGAAATAAGTAGCAGCATTCGTGTAACGTCCGCGAACCAATTTTTGTAAATTTGGTGTGGGTGTCGATCGACACCCTTGGTGGCATCGATCGACACCATGTTTTTCCGGTTTGGTCGGGTTTGATTTAATTGCTGATTGGTTCGGTTTGGTTCAAGGAAATCCCTAAATCGTGTGTAAAAGGGGAAAAACGACCCTAGGTCGTGTCATTTGGTTGGTAGTCGCCGCTTTTGAGAGAAAGAGAAAGAGAGAAAAGAGAGAAAACGTTTCTGTGACTTTCTGGGTTTGTTCTTGGGGTTTTTGGAGAGATCTGAGGCTGTAGGAGGGTTAGCTGTTGCTGGAAACGAAGGGGGAGCTTCTGGAGGTGTTGTTTTCCACGTTTCTCAATCCAATCTTCCTGTTCTTGAGGTGAGTGCTTGACCATGGTTGATCTAAGCATGAGATCTCTCTTGTTTGTGTGTTTTCTTTGCTGTTTGTGTTGTTTTGTTGCTTGGGTTCGTTGCTTTTGTGATTCCCAGTGATTTCTGAGGTAATTGGGTGAGTTTGAGACGGATTCGAGATGATTGGGAAGGAGAGTTCGATGTTCGGTTTTGCGCAGATCATGTCTGCAGAGGAGGTATCGATCGACACTAGGAAGCATCGGTCGACACCATTTGGAGTGGCATCGGTCGACACTGTTTAGCATCGGTCGACACCATTGTTTGTAGCATCGATCGACACCGTGAGGCATCGGTCGACACTGGTCTCAGTCGAGACTTGATTTCCTGGTTTGATGTATTGTTGTGTGTTGTTTGTTTTGCTTAAACTTGAGGGTCTCATATGCTTGTGTGTATAACCCAGTAGATGGGAGGACGGCCTCACTAAGTATTTATGATAATACTTACGCATCTCAATTGTTGTTTGTGGTGTGCAGGTATGTGACGTGGAATCATGGCGATGAGGAGGAGGATGAACTAGGGTCTCGTTTGTGTGTTGTTGGTCTTTGTTATATTGTTTAGGATGGAACCTTGGATAGAGATATGTTAGGTTGCTGGATAGAATGGATAGAAATGTTATTGTATTGGTTTTGTATTATTGATATGTTTCCGCTGTGCATGTAATTGGATGTTGGTTTATTATTGGTTGGTTACCGTGTGTGGGTTGGTTTGTTTAATTAAGTAGTATGGGATACTTGATTATATCTTGTATTTAATTATTAAAAAGAAAAAAAAAAGGGTCGGGTTGTTTCATTTTGGTATCAGAGCCTTTACGGTTCTAGGATGGTTAAATGGATGGTTAGAGCGGTTAGGAATTTAATTGGGTGAATTATTTTCCTTTTTGCTTGATGCATGATGTTGTGTGATGGAATTGATTATGAGTAGTTAGTCAATTTGTTTGCGGTATGGAGTCCTAGTATCATCCTCTTCGAGCCTTCAATGAGATTCCACGGTAAGATGTGTACTCTATGTGCGGTTTTTGAATTGTGTGCTTAGCCTTCTGTTCTGGGTAGTGCAGATGGCTAGAGAGGGTGCTGTTGGTCGCGGTCGTGGTCGTGGGCGTGGTCGTGGTCGTGGTCGGGGACGAGGTCAGGTTCCTGAGGCCAGTGTGAGTGTAGCCCAGAGCATGGCCAGTGAGGAGGTGGCGGAGTCACAGGTTCATCCTAGTGTGTCTGGAGACCAGGCTGGTTTGGGTGACGGCAGGGCGGATGGGCCCGGTGTCGGTCACGGTGTTGCCCCGGGTGTGGGGGTTGCAGCGGGAGGTGCTCCAGGCAGGGAGGATGTCTTGATGGACTTGCTAGCTCAGGTTTTGCAGCGACTTCCAGCAGTTGTGCCGCCAGTGGTTGGTGGGCAGGATCCAGTAGTGCCGCCAGTGGTTGGTGGGCAGGGTCCAGTAGTGCCGCCAATGGGTGGTGGGCAGGGTCCAGTGGTGCAGCCTGTGGCAGGTTTGCAGGCAGGTGTGCAGCCGGGGGCCGAGGTAGTGGATGC
>NC_025701.1:21710160-21712150 GCF_000633955.1 Camelina sativa
ATGGGATACTTAATTATATATTGTATTTAATTAATAAAAAGAAGAAAAAAAAGGGTCGGGTTGTTTTAATTCGTCTTAAGAAACACAAACTGCTTAAAAAAGGCAAATATTTACTCTAAGACTATCCTCATTAGTGTGTTTCTTAGTTGTTTCTTAAGGTAATCTTTTTAATAATAAAAAGGGAAGAAGAAACTTTGTTAAGAGAAAAGGAAAATATTAAGCAATCGAAGAAGATCAATTCGAAACTGAAAGATTTTGCCACGTCAGCTAGGGTGCGATTCTGAAGGCGATTAGGGTTCTGCCGTTTGCCGCACGCAAGCTCAGTTTCTGGCGGCCGCCGCCGTTGGTTCTCATGTCGGGGGAAGGTTCTGGGGTTGCTCCGGATCCTATTTCGAATTCTTAGAAGGAAGTTTCTTCCCCAAAATCGTATGCTAATGTTGTTGGTACCAAACCCACTTTATCAAAGTTTGATTTCGAGCTCTCGGTGGTTGATGGGAAGGCTATGGTTGCTGTTCCTGAGGCCATCCTCAATGATTCAGTGCCTTTGTGGGAGGACTTCCTTATCGGTAGATTTCCTTCAGCGGCTCCCCATGTAGCGAAGATTCATGTTATTGTGAACAAGATCTGGAACTTGGGGGATAAGAATATTAAGATTGATGTTTACAGTGTGAATGAGACAACGGTGAAGTTTCGTATCCGTAACGCTTCAGCTAGACTACGTGCGCTTAGGCGTGGTATGTGGAATATTTGTGCTCTCCCAATGATTGTTTCTAAATGGACTCCGATTGCGGAGGACGCTCAGCCTGAGCTCAAGACTATGCCACTGTGGGTTACAATTAAAAATATTCCCATTCTATGTTCTCCTGGGACGGTCTGAGCTTTCTTGCGAGTCCAGTGGGTGAGCCTAAACGGTTGCATCCAGATACAGAACTTGTTACTAGTTTTGAGGATGCAAAATTTTTTGTTGAAGTTGATCTTATGCAGGAACTTCCCAAAACCTATTTCTTTTCAGTTCGAGGGGAAGAGGTGTGTGTGCAGTATGAATATCCATGCTTACCACCTCGTTGTGGTTTCTGCAGCAGGTGGGGGCATTCGGAGGATGGTTGCTTGGCAAAGCTAGCCAAAGCTCCT
Organism: Camelina sativa; assembly: GCF_000633955.1. Lineage (NCBI taxonomy): Eukaryota > Viridiplantae > Streptophyta > Magnoliopsida > Brassicales > Brassicaceae > Camelina > Camelina sativa. The sequence continues at coordinate 21,711,292 of NC_025701.1, forward strand.
GCTCAAGCTAGTTTGCCGCAAGTGAGCTCACCCGTTGCCACTGTGCCAGTTATCGTTGAGACTGTTCCGCAGAATGCGAGTATCCCCCCTCTGTTTCTGGGTCGGAGATAGCAAGTGAGGTGATCCCTTCTTTGGGTGATGTAAAGGAGGTTGTTGGAGAGGCTATAGTAGGGGGACAAGAGGAACATGCAACTGAGGGAGAGTGGACAGAGGTTTCACATTCTGGAGGGAAAAATGGGAAAAATGTCAATAAACAACTGGTCTATGGTCAAGTTAGCATTGCATCTCCCACTCGGTTTGATGTTTTAAAGGGTGCTTAGGAGGGGGAGTTTTTGCCTGATACTGATCGTGTAGAGGTTGAAAGGTTTACTCTCCCACACGTTTTGGAAACTGGGAAACAGACGGTTTTGGCGACGGTCAGGAAGCCATTGGCATCTAAGGAACCAGTTGCTACTCATGTGCAGCAGCCTCGGAATTCCAAAAATGCTCATAGATTTCTCTCGGACTCTACTCATAAAGCTACGGGCACAGGCTCTAGCGGTACCTCTATAAAGGCGCCTCAAAAAAAACCTTAATGTCTGGTTTCTTCTAGAATATTTGAGGTTTGAATAAGTCAAGTAGGCAGGATGTTATTTGTGAATGGGTTCGGAAAAATAATTTTACTTTCGGTTGTTTATTGGAAACAAGGAGGTGAATGTTAGTAGGGTGCTGGCGAGAACTTTTGGGGATTGGAACTTAGTTTCTAACTATGAGTTTAGTAGATTGGGGAGAGTTTGGGTTCTCTGCAGCCGCCAAACAAACTTGCAGGTTGTCTTCAAGAGTGGACAGTTGATCACTTGCTCTATTATGCTAGGGGGGG
>NC_025701.1:21712744-21718708 GCF_000633955.1 Camelina sativa
GGGGGGGAGGGCATAGAGGATTTTTGGTGTTCGTTTATTTACGCTCAAAATACAGCAGAGGAGAGAAAAGAACTTTGGCGTGACATTCAGTGCCAACATGATCTAGCTTCCTTTCAAGGTAAACCATGGATTTTGATGGGTGATTTGAATGAGACTCTGGATCTTGAGGAACATTCTAATTCATTAGTCACGCCAATGGTAACATCGGGGATGCGTGATTTCCAAGCAACACAGCGGCACAGCTCTTTGGTGGATTTATGAATGACGGGTCCACTGTTTACTTGGTGTAACAACCAGGAAATGGTCTTATCTGCAAAAAGCTGGATAGGGTTCTACAGAATGTGGACTGGGATCGTATTTTTCCTCGATCCTATTATGTGATGGAAGCAGGTGGTGTTTCAGATCATCTGCGGGGAAAGATCTACTTGGATGCAAGGTTGCAGAGGAGAAAGGACCCTTTCAAGTTTACGAATGTTATTGCTCTTCAGCAAGAATTCTTACCTACTGTTGCGAACTACTGGGAAGACACTCTAGCTATACATCACTCTACCTCTGCTCTCTTTCGCCTCAGTAAGAAACTGAAGTTATTGAAGCCACATTTGCGTGAACTAAGCCGTAACAAACTTTCAGATATCTCTCGCCGGGCTGCTGCTGCGTATGATGATCTTTGTACTAAGCAATTAGCTGTTCATGCTCACCCTACGTCACAAGACATTGCGGAGGAAACCTTAGCTCACACTAGGTGGGAGCGTGTTGCGGGTTTAGAGGAGAGGTTTTTAAAGCAGAGATCGAAATTGCATTGGTTGAATGTGGGGGATAAAAACAACAGGGTTTTTACAATGCCATTAAGGAAAGGCACTCTCTGAACTTTATTAATGAGATTATTGATCCGAGTGGTTGCAGTCTTACGGCTATGGAGGACATTAAAGCTGAGGGTGTGAGGTTTTTCTCACACTTACTCTCTCACTGTCCTTCGGATTTTACAGATATTTCTATTCCTGCTTTACAGGAGTTATTACCTTTCCGGTGTACCACGCTCCAGCACCAGGCTCTCCTGTTAGAAGTTACATAGGTGGAGGTGAAACAGGTTCTGTTTTCGATGCCTCCCAATAAATCTCCTGGGCCTGATGGTTATACGGTTGAGTTCTTCAAGGGGGCTTGGTCTGTTCTTGGTCCTGATCTTACCAAGGCAATACAATCTTTTTCGGTTTGCTTTCTTACCAAAGGGGGTGAACTCAACGATCCTGGCTCTCATTCCCAAAAAACCACTGCCAAGGAGATGAAGGATTATCGCCCGATCTCTTGCTGCAATGTGCTTTATAAGGTTATCTCGAAACTCTTGGCGAACCGTCTCAAAACAATCCTTCCTGATTTCATTGCGCCTAACCAGTCATCGTTTATTAAGGACAGGCTTCTAATGGAAAATCTTTTGCTAGCTACGGAATTGGTAAAAGACTATCATAAGGAGGATATCTCATCTCGCTGTGCGATGAAGATTGACATTTCAAAGGCTTTTGATTCGGTGCAGTGGCCTTTTCTCATCAATGTGCTCAAGGCGCTGAACCTCCCTGATAAGTTTATCCATTGGATTCATCTCTGCGTCTCTACTGCCTCTTTCTCTGTTCAAATCAATGGGGAGCTTGCTGGTTTTTTTAAGAGTGAAAAAGGTCTCCGTCAAGGTTGTTCCCTCTCGCCATATCTCTTTGTGATTTGCATGAATGTGTTATCTTCTATGTTGGATAAGGCTGCTGGGGACCGGAAATTTGGGTTTCATCCTCGCTGTAAGGGTATGCAGCTTACCCATCTCTGTTTCGCTGATGATATAATGGTTTTGTCGGATGGTCAGGCTTCCTCTATAGATAGCATTCTCCAAGTCTTTAAGGAGTTTGCTGCATACTTAGGTTTGGGTCTCAGTGTGGAGAAGTCTACTTTGTTTCTTGCGGGGGTTTCTGGTCGCTCTCGTGCAGCTATCCTCATTCAATTCCCTTTTGCTGTAGGCTCTCTACCTGTTCGTTATTTGGGTCTTCCTCTTCTCACCAAGAGAATGAAAATTCAAGATTGTCTCCCTCTACTTGAGAGAATACGCTCTCGTATTGGCTCCTGGAAACATCGTTATCTGTCTTTTGCTGGGCGGTTGCAGCTACTGAGTTCGGTTATTGCTAGCCTCACCAACTTCTGGGTCTCCGCCTTTCGCCTTCCTTGTGCCCGTGTTCAGGAGATTGAGCGTATCTGTGCGGCTTATCTTTGGTCAGGTCCTGATCTTACTGCATCAAAGAATAAACTGGCTTGGAAAGATGTGTGTTTGCCTAAAAACGAAGGTGGTTGAAAAGACCGACCTTTTTAAAAAAAAATAAAAATAATAATAACTAATAAATATAATATTATATAATAAAATAAACTACAACTAGTGGTCCCATACCCACTAGCCACCTAACAACAAACACATTCAACAGCGGAAATAACCAACCAATATTTAATCATAATCCAATAATAAAATATAACCATATTCCAACATAATCAATATCCAAAACAACAGGAATCATAGAACCAGCAACCTAGCAATGTTCTAATGACCCAACTCTAGCAACCTAGCAATGCCAGACAACATAAAACCGAGTCCCTAGAACATCCTCCTCGTCATTGCCTTGATTCCACGATCACACTTTGCCTTTACCTGCACCACAAACACATATTGCAATGCATGAGTATTTTATAAATTGGGCTATACACACAAGCAACAAGCAATAGAGACAACTCTAACCATCAAACAACATTCAACAATCAACAATAACAAACCAGGACTCTACATCGACCGATACCAACATGCATCGACCGACACCAGATGGAGGTTGCGTCGACCGACGCAAGATCTGCGTCGACCGATGCAAGGTTAACTTGCATCGACCGATGCAAGATATGCATCGACCGACGCATGCTCGACATAACACGAAAACCCTAGAGTTTACGCACCGTCCTCGCATCTGCATCGACCGACGCACAAAGTGCATCGACCGATGCAATGCCGAGCATCGTTTTCCTCCGAAGCTTCTCGCCGGATCTTCGTTCCTGCAACCACGAAACTCGATCCCAAGCCACAAGAAAGCTTCCCAACGTCCCAAATAACAATCTAACCAGCCTAACAACACATAACAAGCAAATCAGAGAGATCTCTAGCTTAGATAAGCCATGGTCATGCACTTACCTTTGCCACAGAAGAATCTGAACCTTAAACAAACAAGAACAAGCCTCTAGGAAGCTCCTACAACGATCCCAGCTACAGATCTCTACAGGAACGCCTCCAATCTCCCAGAATTCTCAAGAACACTCAGGAACAACTTTTCTCTCTTTCTCTTTTCTCAAAAACGGCCACACAACCACGAATGAGACAAAAACTCGCATCTAAGGGTTTTCCTTAACCTAAAACGCAGCGTTTGACTTAAGTCAAAACGCACAGAATTGAACATGCATCGACCGATGCACCATCTGCATCGACCGATGCAACTCCCAAACCGGGATTCCTGTTCACGGATATTACAATTCTTCCCCACCAAACTAGATTCGTCCTCGAATCTCGAACAACCATCAGTCAAGGACTCCCGTGCAACCGTCTCCACGGCCCGCACTCCTCCGACTGATCCACAGAAGGTCACCTCTAGGCGATAGACTCACGCTCCATGCGTCATTTGCTCTAGACTTTTTGGACTTTCCTTTACTCATAGGCCTAAACCTTGAGTTTTTATTGGCTCCATATCAGACCTAAGTCTGCATGCCATAATGTTGGCTCCTCATCAGGCCTAGACCCGCATGCCATAATATATAAGGAAAATCCAAACTCGTCTCTCGGGTTGCCACCCTACAGTGCGCCCCCGGATCGTCATTTTCTCGGGTGTGGCAGTCCCTGTCTCGTAAGCTGTTGCCCAATAACCCCTCTGCCTCCATTTCTCAAATTTTGGTTCTCCTCTCGGGTCAAACTGTCACCAGAACTCCTCGGTTTCTTCTGCGACTTGTTTTTCAGGCCTCGGTTCACACAATCTGGTTGGAACGCAACAGACGTCGGCATGGTGACACCCCATCGACTTCGGACCAGCTCATTCGCTTCCTGGATCGCCTAGTTCGTAACAAGCTACTCTCGTTGCAAACGCAAACCTCCAAGTGGGGGGATGGTCTGCAGCTCTGGTTGGCAACACGCACCTAATTTCATTTCTACACCTTTCTAACATTTTTCAGCTTTTCTAATATTTTCAAAACAAGGACGCATTCATTGTAAAGAGGACTTTTTTTTTGCTTGAATATAATTTTACATTCATTCAAAAAAAAAAAAAAAAGAAAAATATTGTTGATTATTGGTAGAACCAAGATAAGGTGTTTCTTAGTAATAAATATAGTAAAATAATAATTAATAACTTAAAAAATTCAAAATTATTTTATATATCATAGAAACATATTTTAATAATAAAAACATAAAATAACATACAACATTTAAAATTAAAACACAAAACATTAAAAAATAAAAACATAACAAACAACATGAAGAGAGAACACACGAAAATGAAAGAGAAATACCAAAGAAAATTTATCCCATTAATCTCATTTCACCATTCATATCGCGCCACCTGTCTACTAAAAAACGTTTCTTTTAGTTCTAAAATTAGAAACGTTTCTTTTAATCTTTAGCTTATGTTTCATTAATAATTAATATCTATACCTAAGAAATTTCCTAAAAAATATCTAAGGACTACCAATGAGGATAGTCTAAATCCACTGATCTTAGCAAGAAACTTGAGATGATCAAGGAGTTGTTATTGTCTCCAAGGGGTTCACGTACTTGTCAGCTTCTATTTGATTGAAGTTGTGGTCTATTAACCAACATTTCGTTTGGTTGGTGTTTGATTTAATAATATCCAAAATAAGCTGATGTTATTAACTTATTATGCTTATCATTTCCAAATTTAGCATCTTTGTTTGATTTATTTATTTATTTTTGTTCGTACAAAAATAAATAAAAGAAAGAACTATCAGTTTCCTTGGTTTATCTTTAGCATATATTAATTATATAATCTTATTGATCTTCAGGGACCATTTCTGTAACGATTTTTTCTCTTTTTGATTAGATAAGTTTTTGTGGCTGAACTCTTTCGATGTTTATTCTTTTGACAAGGAGAAGGAGAATGCTATGCCCAGCATTTTTTATTGGTTACTTAGAGAAGCTAATTTTTCTTTAATAATATAAGTGAACTAGGTGATACCCGTGCTACAGCACGGGATTATATATTTTGTTAGTTATTTTTTTTTGTAATTTGTATTTTTGTAATATAGTTTTTTATTTTGATTTATTTTCTTTGTTTATATAGTGTTTATTTGTATATTTGGGATTATACAGTAAATTGGAAATCCTAATAGAGTAAGTAGTTTGTAAAATGTATTTTTTCATAGAAACAGACACACCACAATAGTAGATAGTAGTTTTGTAAGAGAATAGACACTCCGCAATATCGGATAGTAGTTTTGTAAGATGATAGATACACCCTGCTTCCATGGCTTAATTTATAGTTTGATAAAAATACATGTTTTAACGGATTTAACTCAAAAAAAAATTTATATTTTAAATTTTTAAGAATTAAAATATTAATATTACTTAAATATTTTATAGACTTTAAATTTATTATAATATTTTAAACTTTCGACGGAGTTCAAATATTTATAATAATTTAACCATTCTATAAAAATTTAAATATTTAGAATATCTTAAACTTTTTTAAAAAATGTAAATATATTATAATATATTATAATATGTTTACTTTTTAAAAGTTTAAATATTCTCAAATATAGAACCAAATTAAACTGTTAAATTTGGATACCTGATAAATCAAGTTTCCTGCTCATTTGTACTCAAAACATTTTAGTCACATATTTATAGTGATTATGAACCATATTCCAAAATATTTAGTCGATGTGGGATATACA
>NC_025701.1:21719403-21726258 GCF_000633955.1 Camelina sativa
TGATAAATCAAGTTTCCTGCTCATTTGTACTCAAAACATTTTAGTCACATATTTATAGTGATTATGAACCATATTCCAAAATATTTAGTCGATGTGGGATATACAATACACTTTTCTGTAAATTAGTTTACAACTTTACATATATATAATTTCTGCGTTTTTAATTCTTTCTATCTATACTACTCACAATTAATTACTATAATTTCGTTAAGGAAATATTATAATATCGGAAATCAAACAATTTAGTCAGATTTGGTAACTTGAATATTCGTTTTTTAAGATTTTAACTGAATCACTAAATATTCCTTTTAAAAGATTATCTGTTAAGATCAATCTCGGTAATTAAGGAAATATCCGAATTTTTGGTAATTAAAATTTATGATTTACATTTAAATACTTTAAAAGAAAATGAAATAAGAGTGTTTGCCTATATCGAATGAGTTTTTTTGGGATCTTAAATAACTAATCTTGAATGAAATAATATACTGGATCCGAAAAATATTATTCTGGAATACAAACAGATCCGCGGGTTTTTTTCCTTCTGTAGTCGGATATTTTAGGATCCGCGTCCCGACCCGGCAATTTTTTAAGTGATCGACCAAGGGTATTTTCGTCATTTAAAGAAATCGAAACTATAGGTTAATTAGATTAAATTTTGTGATTCTCTAATCATTTTTAATGAAAAACCTACCAAAACCAAGTCATGGTCCATTTTTACTCTAGAGAGTACTTCTGCTTTAATAGTATAGATGGTTAGATCTCAATAAATGTGTTTATAAAGACTTCTATTTTTATTTACAGCATTTATAAAGACATCTTAGAACTGGATACAACTTCTTTTTTTTTGACAATATAAGAATCAACTCATATGAACCAATAATGTTAACATACAAAACATTATGAAAATGTAAAAATACAATTTTAATATTAAAGTTTATAAATTCCTAAATGTCCCAAAATATGATGACATACAATGCAATGTGGTGGTTGCGGTTGCAGTTCCTATTGACAACAAGCCAAAAGGGCCATACATTCATACTACAAACTTATGTTTTAGAAATAGTTAGGCGCTAGTTGGACTGTCGAGGTGGACCTAGCGCCTAACCAGAAAATCGAAGATTAAATGAAAATTAATCAGAAACTAGTTATAAAATATATAGTATTAATTTTCTCCAGCTGTATCTAATTTTAGAAATACCACCCAAAAACAAAACAAAAAACATATTCGTCAATTTTATTCAAATATTATAGTCACCAACCGAACCTTACCAAAGTTTCTTCCAACAGCTTTCATTTTTGCCTACAGTTTTATCCCCTGTTTAAAAAATCCCCGTCTAGCACCGATTACGCCCCGCAAAATCGCTAGGCCCATCCTCTCTGCCTCGATTAATGATTAATTCCCGCCTAGCATCGATTATCCGATTATACCATCCAATCCGATTACTTCCCGCTTAATTTTGTATATACCAATTATTTTTGAAGCCAAATATAAATCAAATATATATATTTTTGTTATTTAGACATTGAAATCATGAATTTATGATGTTTTACAATAACTAATGTACAAACTATTAACTAAAATCATTTTTTTTTTAAATTATGTTTTATGTGTTTACCGTCATTTTAAAGATAATACTATAATTTTATATTTTATTTGATATTTTTCTTTTCACATAAACAGAATTATACATATATTTAGTACTATATATCTTATTTTATTATTAATTTAATAAAATAACCTTAAAACTAGTATCCGATTAATCCCCGTTTAATATCCGATTTTTTTGCTAGGCGCTAGACCCACTCCATCCGCCCGACTAACACCTAGCAATTTCTAAAATAGGAGTTTTATCACTAACTCGTGTAGTATATTTGTATTGTCGTTAATCGAGTCTTTTCATGCTCTAATTTATTAATTAACACCCACTCTCCGCCGCATGAATTCTCTTTACTTTCTCCAGCTGTCTCCATACCACAAATTTTTCTTACTGTATGATATTATTAGTCCAACCGAACCTTATTGACTTCGCTCCCACGGTTTTCATTTTTTTGTCTTTAATTCTGTTTCCCAAAAAACACTTAGCTGTTTTCTTACTGAATCTCCAAACGCGCTCTTTGCCTAACTGTCAACCAAAATCTTGGTTACGTTCCTATCTATCTCCTCTAATTTATATAAATATAAACTCATCAGTCATCATACAACACAAACACAAACTCAACTCACAAACTCATATACATAACACATCACCACTACCTTCTAGCTCAAAACTCTATTAGTCTCTTTGTTATTGTTGCTTCTACTATCCATTACAGAAATGGCATCTTATGTATTGGGTTGCTTGTTATTGTTGGCTGTTGCCTTCGTGTGTCTAGAAGCGAGGACGAACCAAACGCAAGACTATACTTCGTTTCAGTACCACAAAGGAGCTCTCCTTACCGGAGATGTTTCAATCAACCTAATCTGGTACGGTCAGTTCAAACCGTCGCAACGTGCAATCGTCACCGATTTGGTCGCTTCCCTCTCGTCTTCCGGACCATGGTTCAAAACCCATCAGTCGCCAGTCGCCACATGGTGGAAGACGGTGGAGAAGTATTACCACGTCGGCAAGACCGCGAAGACACGTGGACTCACTCTCTCCCTCGGAGAGCATATCCTCGACGAAGGATACTCAATGGGAAAGTCTCTAACAGAGAGTAACCTCAAAGCCTTAGCCGCGAAAGGCGGCCAAAGCTATGCTGTCAACGTAGTCTTGACCTCAGCTGACGTGGCGGTCCAAGGATTTTGCATGAACCGATGCGGGTCACACGGGTCTGGTTCCGGATCAGGCAAGAAAGGGTCAAAATTCGCTTACATCTGGGTAGGGAACTCAGAGACACAATGTCCAGGACAATGCGCGTGGCCATTCCACTCGCCTGTTTACGGACCACAGAGCTCACCACTCGTGGCGCCAAACAACGACGTGGGTCTTGACGGGATGGTGATTAACTTGGCGAGCCTCTTAGCTGGGACCGCAACGAACCCGTTCGGAGATGGGTATTACCAAGGCCCTAAAACGGCACCGCTTGAGGCTGGATCGGCTTGTACTGGAGTCTATGGGAAAGGCTCGTATCCTGGTTACGCTGGAGAGTTGCTTGTGGATGCAACGACCGGTGGGAGTTATAACGCAAAGGGATTGAATGGGAGAAAATATTTGCTTCCGGCTTTGTATGACCTCAAAACCTCTGCTTGCTCGACTCTGTTTTGAATAACCTATATATTAGTATACATTAGATAATGCGATTTTTTTATTGTTTATACTTTACATATTCTTTTTGTAACACGAATTAGTAATGAAATCATTTGCTATTATTATATACGGATTTCATAATTCATGTTAAACAAGTAGAGAGCTCGCGTCGCCCATAATCCTTGGAGTCTTCGAAAACGTGTTTTAGAAGATATATGAACTGGCAAGTGAAAACCTAATTCACACTTAGTTAAATATTGTAGTACTTTTGCAATTAATTAAATTTATGATCACTTGCATTAAGGACAACATTTTAAAGCATATGTGTGTTCACTTTACCTTGAAAAGTAGTTGCAAATATGAGATATGTTGTCTAAATGGGGTATTAATGCTCACTTAATGGAGCATTTAAAGCCTCATTGTAATCAGCTTTTAGAACTTCAAATAGTAATCGTCGTCAAAGAGAAACAAAATGAATACATACTTCGAATTATACACATCATATACATATTATTGGATCTGTGTCTATATGTATTTAATAGTCAAAGACCTTTTGATTTGTTTAAGAGCTAGTACTATAAATCTTTCAATAGTTGGAAAAAGTAAGATCCTTTAATCAAAATAATTGCAAAAAGTGTACNACTATACTTCGTTTCAGTACCACAAAGGAGCTCTCCTTACCGGAGATGTTTCAATCAACCTAATCTGGTACGGTCAGTTCAAACCGTCGCAACGTGCAATCGTCACCGATTTGGTCGCTTCCCTCTCGTCTTCCGGACCATGGTTCAAAACCCATCAGTCGCCAGTCGCCACATGGTGGAAGACGGTGGAGAAGTATTACCACGTCGGCAAGACCGCGAAGACACGTGGACTCACTCTCTCCCTCGGAGAGCATATCCTCGACGAAGGATACTCAATGGGAAAGTCTCTAACAGAGAGTAACCTCAAAGCCTTAGCCGCGAAAGGCGGCCAAAGCTATGCTGTCAACGTAGTCTTGACCTCAGCTGACGTGGCGGTCCAAGGATTTTGCATGAACCGATGCGGGTCACACGGGTCTGGTTCCGGATCAGGCAAGAAAGGGTCAAAATTCGCTTACATCTGGGTAGGGAACTCAGAGACACAATGTCCAGGACAATGCGCGTGGCCATTCCACTCGCCTGTTTACGGACCACAGAGCTCACCACTCGTGGCGCCAAACAACGACGTGGGTCTTGACGGGATGGTGATTAACTTGGCGAGCCTCTTAGCTGGGACCGCAACGAACCCGTTCGGAGATGGGTATTACCAAGGCCCTAAAACGGCACCGCTTGAGGCTGGATCGGCTTGTACTGGAGTCTATGGGAAAGGCTCGTATCCTGGTTACGCTGGAGAGTTGCTTGTGGATGCAACGACCGGTGGGAGTTATAACGCAAAGGGATTGAATGGGAGAAAATATTTGCTTCCGGCTTTGTATGACCTCAAAACCTCTGCTTGCTCGACTCTGTTTTGAATAACCTATATATTAGTATACATTAGATAATGCGATTTTTTTATTGTTTATACTTTACATATTCTTTTTGTAACACGAATTAGTAATGAAATCATTTGCTATTATTATATACGGATTTCATAATTCATGTTAAACAAGTAGAGAGCTCGCGTCGCCCATAATCCTTGGAGTCTTCGAAAACGTGTTTTAGAAGATATATGAACTGGCAAGTGAAAACCTAATTCACACTTAGTTAAATATTGTAGTACTTTTGCAATTAATTAAATTTATGATCACTTGCATTAAGGACAACATTTTAAAGCATATGTGTGTTCACTTTACCTTGAAAAGTAGTTGCAAATATGAGATATGTTGTCTAAATGGGGTATTAATGCTCACTTAATGGAGCATTTAAAGCCTCATTGTAATCAGCTTTTAGAACTTCAAATAGTAATCGTCGTCAAAGAGAAACAAAATGAATACATACTTCGAATTATACACATCATATACATATTATTGGATCTGTGTCTATATGTATTTAATAGTCAAAGACCTTTTGATTTGTTTAAGAGCTAGTACTATAAATCTTTCAATAGTTGGAAAAAGTAAGATCCTTTAATCAAAATAATTGCAAAAAGTGTACTAGTACAATATTGTTTTAATGACCTAACGAAAAAGGTCTTGTACTTAACTCCTTATTACATTTATTGTAGCTAACTCACTTCTGTTTAGATGCAACAAGCTCCATAGCTCCTCATCACATGGATACAATATTCTTTGAGAGCAAGAGAACATAGATCCTAGCTTTGTTAGATACTATATGTTCAACAAAGAATGTGTATGTGACTTACAAGACTCGAGTCTCCGAAGAGATAGTTCACGCTTTAATAAGTATTACCAACGACTTGTCATTGATCGAATGATTTTACGGGACAAAGGCCTAAAATTTATTTTGTTAAGAGAGAAAGGGTCTAGAGGACTATTTATTTTATACTAGCACATCATAAGTAACCCTGGAAAATTACGAACAAAATCATATTGGATAAAATCTTTACATTTTCGAATGTTTTACCTCAACACCATCCTCTAGTGAGTCTGACTGATTTTTGTGATCTTTGACATTACTTAAGTTGTGAAACATTTTCTATTTGAAATTAAAATGTTAAATTGTGAAAAACCATTTTAAAAATGATTAAACTACATGAAAATAGTATTGGAACTAAAATGTAAATGAATTATTTCTAACCATATTTTTGGTTTTTGATATCGTTTATGCTTTCTTCAATTCATGGGACAAAATATTCTTCACTAGGCTCAAGTACTAAAAAGTTTGATATAAACTTTCGGAAAACTTGTGTTTATTTAGACTCTCTAACAAAAACGACTGATTCCAAAATTACAACTTCAATTTTAATTTCTAGAATTTTTTTTATTTATACTAGAATTTGAACCCGCGCACGCGCGGGATTTTAATTTAAAATAATTTTTATCAATATAAATTTTTGAGCTCAAATATATTTATTGAAATTTTTGAGTACAAATCTATATAAACACTAAACTTATTTTACTAAGTAACATACAACACATATATTATTGAAGATAATGTTTATTTGTTATATTTATTTGCGAGGGATTTTAGTTTAATTTTTTTAGGAATAAAAATCATTGAATAAAAATATAATTAGTAATTTAAAGTTTAAAAGATAAATCCAAATAAAAGTCATACCTATTTTACTAATATATATATATATAATATATATATATATATATTGTCTAGTGTCGCAGTAATGTTTTTCTGGTAAATCAATAATATATAACGTAGTAAGAAAAAATGATTTAAAGAATTTCCCTCGAAAAGTACATTTCATATTTATATCCAATGAAAACATCATTTTAAAATGTCTAACACCGAAGATCGATCATTGACCTAATTATAGAAATCATTTAAATATATCGATATCCCACATTAAATGCAAATATACAAAGTTTGATGAACACTTTTACTGTTGTGTCACTACAACGGAGTTATCCAAGTGCATCGCCTGTCATAATAGAATTTCCGACCAAGTCAAGAATGCGTAAATGGTGAAATGATTAAACCCGACATCCGTTCACTAATCCAAGTTACATATATGTCTAAAACCCTTCATATGTTATTTT
>NC_025701.1:21727596-21727664 GCF_000633955.1 Camelina sativa
CATATTACATTTAATATAGCATGTAATATTAACATTACATATAACAAACATGCTATAATATTAATTTT
>NC_025701.1:21728096-21728473 GCF_000633955.1 Camelina sativa
CAATCAAGTCCCTAGAACATCCTCCTCTTCATTGCCTTTGATTCCACGATCACACTTTGCCTTTACCTGCACCACAAACACAAATTGAGATGCATGAGTATTTGATAAACACTCAGTGAGGCAATCCTCCCATCTACTGGGCTATACACACAAGCAATAAGATCTCTACATGCCACAAACAACAATCAATAAAACAAACCAGGCAATATACATAGCATGCAACATCCCTCGTAACTGAACAAGGGGTGTCGATCGACACCAGATGGTGTCGATCGACACTGACTATCCGACACCAGATGGTGTCGATCGACACTGACTATCTGGTGTCGTCCGACACCAAAATGGTGTCGACCGACACCCTGCCCGACACTCCCGAA
>NC_025701.1:21728533-21729367 GCF_000633955.1 Camelina sativa
AAAGTATTTTATCTCTTTCTTCAATATTCTTTCATCTTCTTCGAAACAAAAAGACAAAGATTTGACAATTTTTTGGACAAAGATTCTTTGAAGATTTCAATCCAAAACCAGATTGATTTTTGTTTTTATTTCCTAATATGGAAACTTAATATCAACAATTTCTTTTCCCGTGATTGAGGTATGCTGATCTAAAATTGTTCTTCGCCTTCTGCTGTTTTATTCGTTTTTAATCTTTTTACTTTAATTATTAAATCAGTTATCCAATTCTTAATTCCATGTCCTGTATAATTGAATTGCATCAGATACAGATTAAACGGTACAATTATCGATTGTTTTATAAAAATCTGTCTGAATATCATTTTTCGTTCATAAACTTATTTGAGACTATGATGTCTCTACATATTACAGTCATGGTTAGTGATAGATTTTCCAAATAATTCTGGATTGTTTGTCTTACTTGTTAATTGTAATTTTTTGGAACAGAAGTTTTGCGTGTAACCAATCTGTTGGACGCCTCTTCGGTCGTAGTTGAATCTTTGGCTCAAATGAATGGGCACGAGTACTGATTGCCGTGTTCTGATAAGTGGGAGAGGCAGCATAAAAGATCCATTAAGGTTTAACATTTTTCATATGTTCTGATATGAATACCCTCTTCACTCGAACTGTATACAAATATTAAAGAATTGGACATGCATTTGGTAATGATGAGTGGGTAGCCAGGTTACGATCAGCTCAATGCTCCCTTAGTCAGGATCCAGAGACGTATGAGTTAGGCTGATTTCTTGGGTCATCCAGATTGTGGAGCAAGCTTAAAATCCATGTACTTTCTTCTCC
>NC_025701.1:21730298-21739214 GCF_000633955.1 Camelina sativa
ACCCGACACTTTTATACTATTTAAAAAATCTGGAGAGTAAACTGGGTTGTTTGTAGAACTCTTGTCGGAAGGATCTATACTATCCGAGCTTAAATATATTCTTTCATCACCTACATAGAAATAAACAAAAAAATCTCAAACTTATACTTCAATGTTTCAATCCGTGCTATAGAATTTACTATAGAAGTAACTGTAGGGAAACTTACCATTCAACATACAGAGCATTCGTTCATTAACTGAGTTGACATCCTCATTTGTTGGACATAAAATAGCTCTTCCTTGAAAGAATGTAGGATCCTCTTCATTCATGAAAGAACTACCATAAACTGACTCTATAATTGTCTCGATGGGATCATTTCCTTGAGTAATTAAAAACTCTTGTGGGATATCAATTTCTGCTACTCCATCGTTACGCTGTGAAATTTTGCCATCACTCACATCTAGAATCCACCTAGAAAATTCTTCAATATCCTTTTTTTCTGATTCCGGAATGTTGGCCAAAAGTCTCATGTTCTTTGTTAGCTTTAGAACCTTCACATGCTCCCATATATACGAAGAGTTTAACGCAGCAAAAACTATTTATTCCCTACCAGCACCATTAATCACCGACAAAACTTGTCTGAAATCACCTCCAAATACAATGACTTTTCCTCCAAACGGCTTGTCTTCTTTATTCATGATATCTCTCAGACTTCGATCCAAAGACTCAAACCAATACTTACTCATCATTGGTGCCTCATCCCAAATAATTAGTTTTGCTTTTTCAATTAACTCACCAAGATCTGTGCCTCTTGCAATATTACATACGGATGACTCATGCGGATTTATTGGGATCCCAAACCTAGAGTGTGCAGTTCGTCCACCATCGAGAAGCAATGCAGCAATACCACTTGAAGCGACATTTAATGCAATATCTCCTCTATATCTTATAGCAGCCGATAACAGTTTCCATAGAAACGTTTTGCCAGTTCCCCCAAAACCGTATACAAAGAAAGCTCCTACTCTATCTTTATAAACAGCATCTACAATCTCAGTATATATCTGTTTTTGCTCTGAAGTAGCCATAGATAACCATTCATCATGCTTAGCTTTCAAGTCTGGATTGTTGTGCTTCAGTTCATCTAGAAGAAATTGGTTGGACTTTTCTACTTCTTCCATATCAACCTGAGGCATCTGTTTCCATTTCGTAAGGGATGCTGCATTTCTGATTAGCAACTTTTCTATTTCCTGTAAAGCAAATTTTTTTTTGTCCTCGTCACTTAAAATAAGATCTGCACAGTTTATTGAATCATTTGAGTATAGTATCTTTGGAATACTTATAAATAAAAAAAACTACTTGCAGTAAAAAGTATAAATCCAAAGAAGGGATATTTCTAACCTGGTTGATTCCACTCATGTCTTTTTTTTCGCTCAATATCCTCAGATAGAATTTTCCAACTTTCTTCCCATACAATCTCTGGTTTACTCAAACTTGCTGACAGTAGCATGATGACGAAAAGCCTTCGAACATATTTTGCTGAGCACCAAAAGTTTGCTTCTTTAATACCGTTGATGTATTCTTTGTCATCATCTAGTAATCCAAGTGCAAAAACTGCATCTCTGTAAGAGTTATAAACCACACCATCAACTGTCTTAAGATCCTTATGTTGTTGAGGACCTCGCCGGATATTTAAGAGGATTCTCAAAAAATAAGAGTCCTCTATAGCACGTGGAACAAAATTTATTCTACTAATAGCAAACCCTCTTTCTCTCAGAGCAAATTTTTTCTCTTTATTATTCCATGTAAAGTGATTTGGAATCTCTTCATATAGGAGTTTTTTGGGATCAGCAACCTTCTTAATCCTTTTCTTCCCATTAGAACGATTGAATGACTTTAGGTTCTTCTTATTCAGCTCAAACCATGCTAAAAACGGAGTCATCTGATTACCTAATCTCTCCATCACAGCTTCAATTGTTTCTCCTTCTTTGATTACAACCAGCTGCAGACCCTCTTCGTGAAAAGTAAGTTTGACAACAGGTGTTGTCTTATGATGTATTGGAAATTTAAAAATTCTCCACATAGCTTCACATGCTAAAACGTATCTGTAGACATCATTAAATCACAGTTAATAGAATTGTACAATAAAGCATAAAAAATGGAATTTGAAAAGTGTGTGAATATACCTGCAATCAAAATAATCTTGAACTTCATCGATTTCCTTTTCCTTTGTAGTCGCTCCACCATTTACATTCATTTCAACATCTCCATCCTTTTTATGTGGTTCGACAGTAACTGTAACACGATCATGTCCTTTGTGGATATATTTGAAGAGATATTTAATTGAACCTGATTGGTTGCACCATTCCACATTAATGTGAGCACGGTAATGAAGAGATAGCTTCTCATTGTATGGAATGACATAACGGTTATCGCATTTAAAACCAATTTTCTCAATGTAACCTCCGTTTTTCCTCCTTTTATAAACTGGAAATCCTTCTTTATCCACCTTAGTAGTGTTGTTAAAGCTTTTTGGGAAAAACTTCGTACATATACCATCGACAATACATGGTGAATTTGGATTAGCCGCTCCACATGGTCCATGAATCATACAGTCTTTAACAACTTGATACAGCTCTGGTTTCTTCACTTTATCTGGAATCTCGACAGATATGATCTTATCAATATCTTCAGATGTTGTAAACTTACAACTTGAATGCATAAACAATAATATGTGAGCATGAGGAAGTCCTCTTTTCTGGAATTCGATTGTGTACATGGTTGCAGTAAAAGAAAAGTAAATAAGTGACATTTAGAGATAAACAAACATATTTAAGTGATGAATTTTTTAAAATTGCATAGTTTAAATTACCTGAAACCATTTTTCCAAGAATATGCTTGACTGTTAGATCGTCCATTAGCCTGTCAAGTTTCATCTTGAAAACACGGCATATGATGTCTGGTCTGTCATCAGGCTTCAAATTGCATTTTTTACAGAATCGAACTATCTCAGGCCACTTTGGATTGCATGTAAAGGTTATGAACAAATTGGGAAATCCGAAATGTTTGCATATAGCCATTGCATCCAAATAATTTTTAGTCATATACCTTGGTCCACCTGTAAAAGATGCTTGGAGCGTCACTCTTTTGCCTTGGTTCTGTAGATCATTATTACCAGATGAAGCTGCCTTCTGAACTGATTCAAGATTTGTAGTCCTGAACTTTATTTGATTCTTCCTAATAAAATGCAACCTATTTGACTCGATCATTGTGAAAGCATCAACCACGAACTGTTGCAGCAAGCGCTTAGACCTTACCAAAACATGTTTTTCATTTTCTCTTTCATGAAGTCTGTAAGCAAAAAATTGTCTCATACTGACATCTTCCTGCTCCTTTTCTCCACGACCTGATGTTTTAAGTTTCTTTATACCAAGCCTATAACCATCCTCTCCATATGGAAACAATAGAGGATATTGCAATGCTAGATAGGCTACATGCAGTTCATGAATCCTTTTTAGCTTCCCGGAATGTTCCTGTAAAACGATATCACGTTTATCCATATCTTCATGAAAATCTCCTGGTATTAAAGCTGCGACTTCTGATGCTGTTGGCATATTGTATAACCTTCCACCAGTTGTGCGTTTAGCAATAATCCTCATGTGAAACCTTTCTTCATCATTAGTATTAAATCTGTCTCGGGCAGACCTAAATGCATCAACATGTGGGTTGATCTGATTCAGTAGCTTGATGATGCTTTCAATTATTTCCTTTCTGAATTTTTTCTTTCCTTGCCCATTATCAGGATCTTTCCCATTACTGTTGAATATCAGCAAATATATATTTTATGAGATTATGAAAACCTTAATACAATGATCCTTAACTAATAGACAGTGCACTTTCTTAAAATTAAAATATACCTCATTATGTTCATTCTGTTCTCCACTTCATTTGCGGTGTCGATAATGTAGAGCTGTAGAAACTTTGCTAATTCGCCAGGTTTTGGCTTTAAAGCACCCATTAGATGGTAGTTTTCTCCTTGCAATGCAAACATTTGAGGGCCACGTCCTTTAGGAACACAATGATCAACTCTGCCACCAATAGATGTAAATGAGAAAATCATATTGTAAGCTCTTATGTTATCTTTAAAATTTCTTGCTAGTTCATCATCTCCAGTAAGAAGTTGCCATAGCAATTCAGGAGACTCTTTGAGCGATGGTAATGTAATTTGGCCTTGCATACAACATGCTGCAAATTTAGGATTTTTAGCATTCCTCCTTTTGTTTAGACGTTCTCCATACCAGAAGATTGCACCACAGTGTTCACAAGTATAGTCTGGATCACCGTCATCAACATAATCTGAGTATTAACAGGAAACTGAATTATTAGTTTGAAACTGAATCTAGACTATGGTTTTACCAACTTATTAAAAGACGTAGTTTATCTTACCTATTTCGTTTGATTTGTTAGCCTTTGGAGGAATTGCAGTTTTGGAACCAAAGACCTTTGCTATACTTTCTCTAGCATTGTAAGAATATCATAATGTTCTTTGGCCTGATATATTTGTTCGTCTGTAGAGTCTTCAATTCTTCTTGCTTCATCCATTTCCTCTGAAAAAGTTTCACTACTTGTATCTTCATGGCTACTACAGTAAAATTCCTGATGGTAATCATCTTCTAGATCCTCTGAGAAAATTTTGAAAACATTGACCACATTGATTACAGTGTTCTGGGTTAAAATAACCAAATAAAAGTAGTTAGTTAATATTTTCACAGGTATTTTGAAAGCTGTTTTACCTTCCGATTGATCATAATAGTCTTGAAATTCAGAATCCTCATCTGAATCTAATATAACACCACCATGTTGACCATGAGGTCTTGTTAGATTTCCGTCATTATGGCTATAATTCTCCTTTCTGTTTACACTATTGAAATCTGTCTGATTACCTATGATGTGGATAAATTGGAAATTTTAGTATTCAGTACTTACAAAATTATATATAATTCAATAACAACTGATCTAACCTGCTGTTATGTCATAATCTGTTTGATTTGCAGGTCTATTTGGTGTAAAAGGAGTAGTCAGTCCACCTGTACGGAAATCATGTAAGTCTTGATCATTCTCAGTATGTTTAAAACGTAATGAGCAGCAATTATTTGATTATATACTGAAATAGTTAATTTAGTTTAAGAGAATCCTATCTAGTACTTACTTTCTTGAGACGCTTGATTTGTCCATGTCTTTTCGAATGGACTTGGAGAAGTTTGTCTTCTAATACTTTGGCTTCTTGCATTATGAGCAAATTGTAATTCATATTTGCTTTGCGGTGTTGTTCCTTCATTGCATATAGTGGATACGTTGTTGTTTGATGATTGTCCCGATTGTAACTGTGGGGTGTTTGTAATATCGGACAAAACCCTCCTAAACACAGAATTAACCGACACAGGAGTTTTCATTGTATATTCTTGTTCTTCTGTGAGTAGATTATGGGTATTAGACTTCTCTGTAGACCTTATCCTTTTAGAAGTCTTAGGTACTTTCTCGACTTGTCTATCCTTTGGTTCTTTTCTCCTTTTCATGATGATGATTCCTGTTAGACAATAGAAGAACAATGGACAATGGTTTTAAATGTATAGTGAAAAAGACATAACTTGTTAGGCAGATGATAGCAAGATATGCATATAATGGTGTATTCAGCTTTAAAATATGTACCTGGTGGAAGTTTGTATACAATCACAGGTAGTAATGGTTGCAGGGTTGTGTGTGGAAACGAATGTGAAACATAAAAGGGCCATTTCATACCCGTACACACTCCGAAAGTGCGAATTGCTACCTGTACAAATAAGGAGTGCCAATTTATACATGTACCCTAAGACATTTCAAATTTCATACCTATACTCACAAAATTGAGCTAATTTCACAGTCCACGTTAACGGAATTAAGTCAACCGTTAGAGATGCTAACTCAGAGTCCACGTAAAATGCAAAAACGACGTCGTTTTGTTTTCTTCGAAAAAAAATTATGGAATAAACACACACTAGAGGTTCAATTTCATGCCCGTACACACTCCGAAAGTGCGAATTGCTACCTGTACAAATAAGGAGTGCCAATTTATACATGTACCCTAAGACATTTCAAATTTCATACCTATACTCACAAAATTGAGCTAATTTCACAGTCCACGTTAACGGAATTAAGTCAACCGTTAGAGATGCTAACTCAGAGTCCACGTAAAATGCAAAAACGACGTCGTTTTGTTTTCTTCGAAAAAAAATTATGGATTAAACACACACTAGAGGTTCGAACCCACAACCTCTTCCATATTTAGCATAGGACTTAACCAGTTTATCCCACAACAATTCTCAAAAGAAACATACAAACTTATTAATATAAACCTAAGGTAGCATCCATCGAAATCGAAAAAAATTGTGGAAATCCCCACTGCCGCGGGTCGAACCCAAGTACTCAGATAAAGACAGCATAGCACTTAACCAACTGATCCCACAACAATCCTCGGTAATAGCACACAACTTTGTCTTTATAAACCTATAAGGTATCTAAGTCCCAATTAAATGAATTTGAATTAGGGAAAAAATAAAAATCCTAGGGTTCTTCTTCTATCAAATATAACTGATACATTTATAAATTTATATTTAAATTATAAATTTATAATTTATAACTGAGAATTAAATAGATATTTATAAATTAAGTATAACTGAGAATATATTTATAAATTTATAAATTATCAGTTAAATGAAATGTTTAAAGTTTAAGGTTTAAGGTTTAAGGTTTATAAATATTTCATTTAATTTTTAAATATAAATTAATTTAATTTAAATATAAATATATTCTCAGTTATATTTAATTTATAAATTTATATTTAATTCTCAGTTAAAATTATAAATTTATAAATTTAACAGTTATACAAATTTATCTTTATATTCTCAGTTATATTTAATTTATATTAAATTTATAATTTATAACTGAGAATTAAATATAAATTTATAATTTATAATTTCATTTAATCTAATTTATAAATTTAATTTATAAATTTAAATTTACAAATATATTCTCAATTATATTTAATTTATAAATTTATATTTAATTCTCATTTATAAATTATAAATTTATAATTTAAATATAAATTTATAAATTTATCATTTATATTTGAGAGAAGAAGAAGAATCCTAGGATTTTTATTTTTCCCCCAATTCAAATTCATTTAATTGGGACTTAGATACCTTATAGGTTTATAAAGATAAAGTTGTGTGTTATTACCAAGGATTGTTGTGGGATCAGTTGGTTAAGTCCTATGCTGTTTGTATCTGAGTACTTGGGTTCGACCCGCGGCAGTGAGGATTTCCACAATTTTTTTGGATTTCGATGGATGCTACCTTAGGTTTATATTAATAAGTTTGTTGGTTTCTATCGAGAATTGTTGTGGGATAAACTGGTTAAGTCCTATGCTAAATACGGAAGAGGTCGTGGGTTTGAACCTCTAGTGTGTGGTTATTCCACAAGTTTTTTTCAAAGAAAACAAAACGACGTCATTTTTGCATTTTCGATGGCAGTCAATACACATGTGGACTCTGAGTCAGCATCTCTAACGGTTGACTTAATTCCGTTAACGTGGACTGTGAAATTGGCTCAATTTTGTGAGTATAGGTATGAAATTTAAAATGTCTTAGGGTACATGTATAAATTGGCCCTCCTTATTTGTACAGGTAGCAATTCGCACTTTCGGAGTGTGTACGGGTATGAAATAGCCCTTTTCCCTAGTAATACCACCTTGACGATATTTTTGGGATAGTATGGTTAATTTACTGGTAGCCATATTCGGAGGATATTTTAAAGATCTTATAAAGGAAACCTCTTTCCACCATTTTCGCAATAAGCATTTGTTAACTCGTTTTTAGATGCTTATAATTCCTTTTTTTTTCCAAATTTTCCAAGTTGAGGGTCATATATAATCTATTTTCAAATAACTTCTGTATTGTTCTAACATATATGTGTGATTATTATTCAATCTTAACTTTGGATTATTTAACTATTGTAGGATTGCAGAATGGGTGCGATGAGGATAGTAAGGTGTTTGATCGTCAAGTATATTTGCTAAGTGATGGTACTGTTTTTATGAGGTATATTATCTACCCTGTTATTTTATAATTTAGCTGAATTTCACGTGAAAGAAAATAGAGATTAGATTTATAAATTAAATTGAAAAGCCATCATAAAGCATCCCCTTTAAGAAAATTCAAGTACTCAAAAATAGTTAAACTGAAAATAAGACCTTAAAAAAACACTTTTTAGGTGGAATCTATAGAGTAATTATAATAATATAATTGCTCCACACACACACCCAAATTATTCAAATAAAATAGACTAAAAAAGCATGTTTCTTTATCGCTACTCCTTTTGATCCACCACAGCTCCCATGAAATCCTACTCCTTTAACTCAGCAATCTTTTCAATCTTAACTTTCTTCATCATGATTTTCTTTAGTTCTTCAGAATCACGTGCTTCATTGTCAGCCACAGCATGTATTTTTTGCATGAGATTGGTACCATCAGCAACCTTTGGGGTATCATCTATAATCTCTTGGTCGCTACTTCCCTTAGTTTTTTTTTGGTTTGTCGATGACTGATTTCTTTCGTCACTGCAGTCTTCCTTTCGTTTTGATGAAGGAGTAGCCACCAAATTCATTATGCTATCTGATTTCTCTTCACTATTAGTAAGCATTAAAACCTGTGAAACGACCGACCTTTTTTTTTTTTTTAATAAATAACAATAATAAATATAATATAATAAATAGAACTACAACTAGTGGTCCCATACCCACTAGCCACCTAACCACAATCACAAACATCAGCGGAAATAACAACACCAACATAATATCCAATAATACTTCAAATAAAACCAATAACCATAATCATCAACAATAA
>NC_025701.1:21741436-21741690 GCF_000633955.1 Camelina sativa
AAGCCCGCCACTAAGGCCACACACACTGTCTAAAAAGACCGCCACACACATGCACCCTGACTCGAAAGTCCGCCACAAAGGCCACAAAGCCCCTCCGAGGCTTCCCACCGCTAAAATGGACAAATTCTAACTCCCGTAAAACTTTCCATATTTAGCACTTTCCACTTTTGGAAACTTCCCACTTTTGGAAACTCTTTTTTCAGGAAACTTAACTTCGCAACCCCCGCCTCACGGAAACTTTGTACCCCAACACC
>NC_025701.1:21741790-21742519 GCF_000633955.1 Camelina sativa
GGCGAAATCTATATCCGAGATCCTTTAGTGATATTATCTCTTTAGATATTTCGCCCTAAACGTTTCATCTAAATTTCTTCTGTAATAAACGCCGTACTAATATCTACGTCATAGGGTTTACGCGCACTGAATCCGGCCTTTTGTTTCCATGGTTTTCGATTCTAGTTATTTTTAAGCATGTACCAATTGATGTTGGTTCCTTTCCTTTTTTAACTGTTCTATCTTGCAAAAGAACTATACACAATTGATATATCTGCCTATTGTGTATGTACAACAAAGTGTGTGTGGGTACATGGGTGCTTACGTTTGGTACGAGAAATGTATTGTTTTGTTACAACTGTGCATTCGGTTGGTGAAGTCGGATGTGTACACATCTCTATGATACATAGGTATCGGGCCTCAATTTTAGTAAGCCCATTCGGTATGGATTTGTTGTTTATTTTCTTAAAAATAAGGCCTCAATTTTAGAGTTTGCGTTGAGGCCCCATTTAAAATTTTAAATATTACATCGGACTTACTGAGAAAAACAATTTAAAAGTAAACAATACTTGATCTTTTCATATTGGGCCTCCAATGTTGTCGTAGTGGGTGGGCGCCATAATGTAATTAAGAAACCATTGGGGGGGGGAAAGCATACATCAACAATAAAAATAAAACAAAACCACGTACAAAACGTAAATTAGTTGTCTGTACATACACTACGAATTAAAGTAAATTTGAAATATAAAC
>NC_025701.1:21743642-21752118 GCF_000633955.1 Camelina sativa
AGATTTCTAAAAAGCCCACACGAGTAATAGGCCCAT
Organism: Camelina sativa; assembly: GCF_000633955.1. Taxonomy (NCBI): domain Eukaryota; kingdom Viridiplantae; phylum Streptophyta; class Magnoliopsida; order Brassicales; family Brassicaceae; genus Camelina; species Camelina sativa. The sequence goes on from NC_025701.1 coordinate 21,743,679, forward strand.
CTAGGGCAGCCGGGAACAATTTCTCCAACAATTATAGTTAAACAAAAATGTGGGCTTAGAAATTAAAAAGGGCCATCATAAACATGTTACAAAAAGCTATGTTGGCACTTAGGAAAAAAGAGTATTATCCTCACGCCAAGAAAAGATAACACGTCTATTGTCGCCCATGCACTACGTATTAGCTGGACATGTTGTACGGTTGTGGCCAACCTATTGACACTGAGAACAAGCATGCTATTTGCGGGGCCGCTTTGTCTCCAACGCAACCTCGACAAAAGACTTCCTCCTCGTCATCTTTGGCCTTCTTGGAGGATACTAACAAAAGGCGGTTTACATCTGGACGGTGTAATATCAGTAGGAACGATGCAGGATGTATCTATCGGCATTATCGCCTCCGCATACCTACTGCAGAGGCTGTCTCTGCGGAAGTATGGATGGTGCTGGTTTATAACTGATACGTTGGTCGTATATGCGGCTGCGATAGCATGTACGCATGGCATCCTCTCTAGATCAAAACGCCTACATGAACACCACTTATACCTCAGATTGACAACATGCATTGAGTTACCACCACTTACTTCAAATCGATCTTCATCAATTTCTTGAACCTTTAGACGCCTTGACTGTTCAATACGTGCCTATGAGTAAATCAAAGCGTAAGTTCATATAACAAAACAACACAACATATCCACTAACATTTTTCATGCCTTTCGTTAACATATATATCGATGGATATGTTAATGAATGTCACACCTGTAACAGGTTCTCCACTCCTTTGGTGAGTAAAGTTGGCATTGCGGCAGCTTGTTTTCTCCTTGTAGCAAACCAACGTGTCAACATATTCCGAACAGCTTCTAGTAACTCTACAATGGGATAGGCTCTGGCAGGATTCAGTACTTTGTTTAGCGATTCTGCAATGTTGCTCGTGGTGAAGTTGTACCTATCACCAGGAAAGTGCGCCCTGCTCCACTTGGTTACATCTGCACGAACCAAGTAAGCATGCAGTTGCGGATTCGCTTCTTGAATTTGCTGGAAGATTTCTTCGAAATCAACTACACGGTACGCTGCAGCTGCTTTTTTTACCAGCCGGAATGTTTCGCTCCCACTAAATCTCAGGATAATATTCTTGTGAAGATGATAAGTGCAGATTCCTCGACTTGCCAGGGGGTACACTTTAGCGATAGCTTTACCAATAGATTTATGCCGGTCAGATATCAGTGCAAGCTCTTCATCATCAGGAATTACACTACTTAATTGAGTAAAGAACCATTCCCACGACACGTCGTTCTCTGTATCAACAACCGCATACGCCAGAGGGAAAATATTAAAATTCCCATCTTGTGTTGTCGCTATCAGAAGAGTCCCTTTGAATTCACCTTTCAAAAAGGTTCCATCTACAACTACAACTTTCCGCATATACCTGAAACCCTTAATGCATCCAGCAATCGCAATGAAAACATACTTGAATCTGTCTTCTGCATCAACGACCAGTCTAGTAAGGGTCCCCGGATTAGAGGACCTCAGCCTGTATAAATATGCCGGTAATTCAGCGTATCCACTTTCAGGTGTACCCCTAACATACTCCCGCGCCTTTATAAGTGTACGATGTGCCTTCCAGTAGCCAAGCTATTATATGAAAATGGTCAGTAAAAGACATCAGCACTAAACAATATCAACTAGATCGAATTATATATATGTGCAGTGCAGGCCATAGAATCAACTAATTTCTGACAAACTCAACAAACTTAAGCTACGATCTGTTTGTACACCCTATAAACAAGTACACTCACAGAGCCAACCATAAAACAAACATATTAAAGTATTCCAGTAGCCAACCTGTACACCATATCGTAGGTTGAGCCCATCCCCAACAAGATTTGGCACAACAGAACTTCCCACACCACCAACATAATCCTTGTATAATTGAGCTAGGATTGGTGGTTTAGCATTACGGCTACGGCCATATCGTTCCGTAACAGAGCAAGTATGTTCACGACAATATCTGCGAATATGAAACACCGGCGAATCACCCATGGTTGAAGCCCGTATTCTCCATTTACAACCTTTTACCCAACACTCAACGATTAACAAAACGGGCGTTGAATATCGAACATTGTAATCATATTTATCTAATACACTCAGCACCCTCAACCTTGCCACCAACGTTTCTTTGCTATCAAACTTATCCCCCACAACAATATCACCACCTCCGTTTTCTATTTTGCGAACCTCCTTCTCAATTGCATCAGCTGCAGAGTTAGTCTTGCGGGTACGGTTATTTGATTCTGTGTTACACACATTTTCCTCTATACAAGACCCACCCCCAGGTCCGTCGTCCAATGATTCCTCTGCTTCATCCGGGGCGAAGTTGGAGTACAGCAGATAGTCTTCATCCCCTGAACTTGCACCATCGCTGTCGTCACAGTAATCAAATCTACTGTTGTCCTCGTCATCTGCTTCATCTTCATCTAGATCATTTCCTACATTATCTTCACCGTCTTCCTTCCGACTCTCGTACTCATCATCTTTCTCTCCCATTTCCTCTGTCACGCCTACGAAATCATCTACATCGACTTCAGGGGTCTTGGGTGTTGGTTCTGGGGTTTTCGGTTTAACTTCCTCAAACAAGGTTTCACCAGATTTAGCTTCGATCTCAACGCATAGCCGGATGAGTTCACTCCTATGCTGTTTGAGAAAGTTTTCAAACTGCCGACCATTCGAACAATCACCGGTGGCATATAACATCCGCTTTTTTTATATCTATCTAACATATAGCTCAACTTTATCGCGGAAGTTCTTTCATAGAAACCAAAGTCATTGTACACCATAGCACTAAAGTCTTCAAACTTTGTTTCTTTATCGGCAACTATAATCCTGCACCCTTTCCTAGTATCAACATCAAACAACCAGCGCTTTTTGTCTACCCTCCACCTCCCACACGCCAATACGATATCTTGCTCTTCCATGGATGAACCGAGATCAAAGATTAAAGAAACTGAGTAGGAAAAAGACGTTTGCTCCGGCAGACAAACAGAACACGATTGATGAATCTGCTACAAACTTTATTACATGAACACCATAGATCGGAAGAACAGTAAAGGTGTTTAGATCTTCTTCCAATAAGTCTATCGCAACGCTAGACTGTCTTTGCCAGCTCAAACAAATTCGTGTTATTCTGGTAAGACTTTACAGCTGTCAATCTTGCTTACTAAATCTACCACGGACAAGAAGCCTACCACAACACTACGAAAACTATTTCAAAAAACAAACAAAGTATACCAAAAATATCTGTAAGGAGAGAAGGCTGTCGCATAAATCTGTCGCAACATGCCATTAGTCTACCATAAATATCTTCCCACCCTGTTACGTTTGCCGCTACACGCGCTTAAAACAAAAGTCTATCATCAAAGGGAAATTCCTCTACCAACTTAATCTAACGAATCGATTTCATGTACGTCGACCGATAAGTGTACCAACACTACAACTAAGTGTACCATCTACAGTGACCGATAAGTGTACCAAGACTACAACTAAGTGTACCAAAAATATCTAACGTACACCTTTAATCAGTCCACGTGTATAAATCTACCATCAAAGGATCGGTAGACTTAGTCCCAACTTCCAATGTTATTTTTTTTTTCTAATGGCATTAGCCGTAATTACGTTTTTTCTCAACACTAGTTTCAGGAATAGTATAGGTACAATGTGTTAGTCTAGTAATTACAAACAATTATATGTTACTTTTGTAATAAAGAAGCTTTTATGCAATATTCTAGTAACTCACCCTACATAAATTATAATGAATTTTTTGGTTTGGTTCAGCTTGGTTACACAAAAAATGTTTTTTCAGTCTAGTTATGAATGACTGTTCGGATTTTACAATAATGAAACTTCATTTGGTGGTGGTTTAATTAATTTGGTTAGGGTCGTCGGTTGAGGTTTTCTCCACGTTTATTAATGACATACATGCACTTTATTGTTTTGGAGCCCACACTCTACCAGCTACGGCCCAGGGCCTGTACATGAGCCTCCCCCGAGTTCAGAGTCCTTGTAAATTTTTTTTTCGCCTTCAGATCTCTCTCTCTAATGAGCTTCTAAGTTTCTCTGGCATCTCCGGTGTGTTGTGCTCAGGTACGACCTCTGATCTCCGATCGCCGATTCCACTCTCGCATCTTCCTTTAATCCATCTTTGAATTTCCCTATGTATTGACCGATCAGAAGTGCGAGATCGCTGCATTTTGAATTTTTAGTCTCCGGTGTTCTTCGAATTTTCACGTCGTAGTGTGTATGATGATGCTTAGAGATATTATACTGCATTTTCTGTGTTTACAATATAGGCTAAGGAGTAGAAAAATGATCTAGGGAGTTGCGAATTTGTATGTGGAACGACTTGGTTTGTTAGTATTCCTGTGTGATGATGATTCTGAATTTTATGTAATTGGAAGATACGAAAAGAATCTTGGGGGAAGATGCAGCACAGTCCAGTAACAATAGAGGACCAGTTGATATCGAAAGCTGTAAGGGAAGAATGCCCTTGGGAAAACCTCCCAAAACGACTCCAATCTATTCTTGGGTCCAAGGACGAATGGCATAAAAGGTTAGTTATTATTATTTTTCTTTTCCGTTGCATGTTTTCATGATTAGGGGATTTAATTACTTGTATCGGGATTGAGGTGTTCGATAGTATATCCTTTTCTCACTGTTTTGATTCTCTATGTAGGGTGACTGGGCATTGTATCAAGAAAAGACTCCTATGGAATACATGTTTTGCTTGTAAAGTTTGCAAAGAAGGTGAATATTATGAAGATATGATGCGTTACTTGCGAAAGAATCTGGCGGTGCGTGTTGATGGATATCTCTCTAAGAGGTCTTTTTATTTTATTTGCATTCTAGTTGAGAGTTTGCAAATCATTTTGATGTTGTTTCTCTGTCTTTTTTCATCCTTTTATCTCGTAATTGATGGCTACAATGTATAAGAAAGGTTTTGGAATCTATAATAGTGCCCAACAAGGTTTATTTTAGATTCTAGAATACCGTCTTATGTGATGGTAATTTAGTAATATGTTTCTTACTCTGAAAGGTAGCTGTGGGTTTACATAGTCGATACAAGGAGGAAAACTTTGTGAACTAGGATGAAATATAGGGCTATGTTTCTGTCACTGTCAGTGGATCTTTAAAGTTAATTGCTGTTGACCATTACCTGCAGCTATTTCCGTATCACCTCGCAGAGTATGTTTGCCGTGTAATGAGGATATCACCATTCAGATACTACTGTGACATGATATTTGAAGTCATGAGAAATGGTAAAATTGTTTCTTTACTTTAGAGCTCACTTTTTTACTTACCTATAGTTATAGCCAGCGATTTTGTCATCCTCATTCTTTTTAATTTGACACAGAGCAACCTTATGACAGTATTCCAAACTTCAGTGCGGCAGATGCGTTCCGGCTTACAGGAATAGGGAGGAATGAGTTCATTGATATCATGAATAAATGCAGATCTAAGGTACTTTTTGGTCTAGATTCTATACTGGTTTATGTGACTGCCATGTCCTGCAAGTTGCACTCTGCGACTTCTGACTGAAGAATCTTTATATATCTAAAACACGGGAATTCAACGTTTACAAAAGATTTAGATGGAATGTATCTTGTTTTCATTTTATGTCATTGTAATTTTAAGAAAGTTCAGAGCATCGTAGTGCATCGTTATAACTTGAGCCTATAAGTGGATGTAATTCAACATCTGTTATGTCTTATAAATTTCATTCATGTTTTGAGCTTTCCAGAAAATAATGTGGAAGCTGAACAAATCGATTGCAAAAGACTTCTTACCTACTCAACCTGTGGATTTCCCTATTGACCCTTGGTGGGGTGTTTGCCTAGTCAACTTCACCATAGAAGAGTTTAAGGTAATCTAAGTTCTCCTTTATCTTTCCATTTCTACTTTTTCAAACTGATTTTACTCGGAGTGAACGATGGCATTTTCATCCTGCTTGTTTCTTGTCTAATAACAGATCTTATATACTTGTTCTTTGCATAGAAACTTTCAGAAGATGAGATGGCGACAATAGATAAAATCTGCAAAGAGGAAGCTAATGCCTATATCCTCTTCGATCCAGAAGTCATAAAAGGTCTGTACCAGAGAGGATTGGTATATTTTGATGTCCCAGTCTATCAGGAAGACCGCTTTAAAGGTGAGTTTATGTTTGCCAGTATTTGCTAATGCATGTAATTGCATGTCAGGTGATTTTAAGAACAGTCTCAGAACCGGCTCGTCATATAACTAATTGTTTTATCATTGTTTTCCCATACTATTTCATGGTACTTTTATTTACTTGGAACAGAGCCAGTGAAGCTCCTAGATAGCCTGTTCTTAGATTCATATGGCAGGCTCATTTTTTCTATTGCGAAACTAAGATTTTCACTTAAATGCATGTCCTTTTGCATTCCTTTTTCAGTTTCAAAGCTTGAGGGGTTCATCTCTAATAGAGAGCAGTCTTACGAAGATCCAATTGAAGAGTAAGGGAACTATTGTGCCACATGGAAGCTTATTTTATCTTGGTTTTAGTTACCCCCGAAATTATCTAGCAGTCTAATAGCTGCAGCTGCAATTTGCAGGTTACTCTATGCAGTTTTTGTAGTTTCAAATGAGAACTCAACAGTTGCAGAGTTGGCATCTACTTTGCAAGCTGACGTAACTCAATTACAGGCTGCGGCATCTTTTGTTTGCCGGTTGGGATGGGCTGTCAAGTTAATTGATCCGTCATCTGTACTTCATGACAAGATTATGCCTGGGTCTCCACGTGCCATCCTCAGTGATGGCGAAGATGCATCTCGGGCTAGTTTAGGCTCTACGTACAGGTCTGCTGATGGTGAGGCGGCTCAACATGGAGATAGTTTAGGGACAGAAAGCTCTGGATCACGTTCTAGTCATGTTCGGGTTGCTTTCATAGTTGATGCTAATATAACATCGTATCTAATGATGGGTTCTGTGTCACCAGGTACAGTATCCTAGTTATATTTGGTGGCTAGCTTATAACTATTAACAGCCCATGAATATCAATTATCTGTGTAAAAGGATCACTTTTTGCATTTTTCTAATAAATTCTATTCATATTCATGAACGCTATTGTAGGATTGAAATCTCATGCTGTGACACTCTATGAAGCGGGAAAACTCGGGCATACTAGTATCCCAGACCTTTGCCAGGATTTGAGCACATTAGAGGGAGCGAAATTTGAGGGTGAACTGCAAGAATTTGCAAATCATGCCTTTAGTCTACGTTGTGTCCTGGAATGTTTGATATCTGGTGGAGTTGCTACAGATACAGTAGTTGATACTATGGGCTTGGGAACTTTGAGCAATGATGAGGCTGTTACTCTTCTCGCAGATGCTAATTTACCTGATAATTCGGGAGATTCCTTAACCAGCCAAAATAGTGAGGCTTCCGTGGTTTCAGATTCCCCTCAAGAGGTTCCCTTGTCGACAGAGCGTGTCCATGAAAGCACTGAACATGAAGCAGCTTCCACTACATCGTCTGTTGATACTAATACCTTGACTGAGACCTACAGTTCTAACCTAAACCTTCAGAATGATGGAAAGCCAATCTCCGTTGAGGGACCTGACACCGGTAAAGGAAACAAGAAAAAGAAAAAATATCGCGTTGACATTCTCCGTTGTGAAAGTCTAGCTTCTCTAACTCCTGCTACTCTAGATCGTTTGTTTTCCCGTGACTACGATATTGTTGTGTCAATGATTCCTCTTCCACTTACTACTGTTCTTCCTGGACCGTCAGGCCCTGTTCATTTCGGTCCTCCCTCCCATTCATCCATGACGCAGTGGATGAAACTGGTATTGTATTCAACCGTGGGCACTGGGCCTTTGTCGGTTATCTTGATGAAAGGTCAGTGTCTGCGGATGCTTCCTGCTCCACTAGCTGGCTGTGAGAAAGCTCTCATTTGGTCTTGGGATGGATCTTCGGTTGGTGGTTTAGGAAACAAGTTTGAAGGTAACTTGGTCAAGGGAGGTATTCTGTTGCACTGTTTAAATTGCCTTCTCAAGTGCTCAGCTGTTCTCGTTCAGCCTCTCAGCAAGCATGATCTTGATCGCTCTGGAAGAATTGTTACTTTAGATATACCATTACCCCTGAAGAACGCTGATGGTTCCATTCCTCATTTCGGCGATGAGCTTGGACTTCCCCTTGAGGAAAATACTAAGTTGAACTCTCTCTTAACTAAGCTGGCAAACAACATGGAGTTGAAGACAGTCGGTTACATTCGGCTTTTGAAACTCTTTAAAGCTAAGGATTCGTCGGGTTCCTTTTCTCCAGATAATGATGAGAAGTATGAATGGGTCCCTTTAACCGTGGAGTTTGGGTTTCCACTTTTCAGTCCAAAGTTATGCAACAATATCTGTAAAAGAATCGTGTCATCACAGTTACT
>NC_025701.1:21752824-21753671 GCF_000633955.1 Camelina sativa
TGGGATGGATCTTCGGTTGGTGGTTTAGGAAACAAGTTTGAAGGTAACTTGGTCAAGGGAGGTATTCTGTTGCACTGTTTAAATTGCCTTCTCAAGTGCTCAGCTGTTCTCGTTCAGCCTCTCAGCAAGCATGATCTTGATCGCTCTGGAAGAATTGTTACTTTAGATATACCATTACCCCTGAAGAACGCTGATGGTTCCATTCCTCATTTCGGCGATGAGCTTGGACTTCCCCTTGAGGAAAATACTAAGTTGAACTCTCTCTTAACTAAGCTGGCAAACAACATGGAGTTGAAGACAGTCGGTTACATTCGGCTTTTGAAACTCTTTAAAGCTAAGGATTCGTCGGGTTCCTTTTCTCCAGATAATGATGAGAAGTATGAATGGGTCCCTTTAACCGTGGAGTTTGGGTTTCCACTTTTCAGTCCAAAGTTATGCAACAATATCTGTAAAAGAATCGTGTCATCACAGTTACTTCAAGCAGATTCGCTCATGGAACAACACGATGCAATGCAATGCATAAGAAAAAGGTTGAAAGATATATGTGCACAGTACCAAGCGACAGGTCCAGCTGCTAAACTTCTTTACCAGAAAGAACAAGCAAAGGAGCCTGCGCGTAGTAATAAGCTCATGAACTATGCAAGCGGAAGGTGGAATCCTCTCGTGGACCCTTCGTCACCAATAACAGGAGCCACAAGCGAATTCCAACGGCTGAAACTCGCTAATCGCCAACGTTGCCGGACCGAAGTTCTGAGCTTTGACGGTAGCATTCTTAGGTCAGTTTAGTTCATTCCATGGTTCATGATTATTCTTTTTTTTTTTTTTTCCCTTTTTTCAGTTTTTGAGG
>NC_025701.1:21753757-21791099 GCF_000633955.1 Camelina sativa
AAAGGCAGACACTGATGAAGCAGATAGCCGAGAAGTGATTCTTCCAGGACTAAATCTTCTCTATGATGGTTCAGAGTTGCACCCTTTTGATATTTGTGCTTGCCTTCAGGCTCGTCAACCAGTTGCTCTTATAGCAGAAGCTGCTGTTGCATCTGCAAACCTTGCCCCGAAATAGAATAATACTCACTGAGATTCCAGTCCAAATATCGTAGGACATAATGTGAAAGGTAACATATATCGACTGAAATCTTGAATCTTATTTGTGTTCAAAGTCCATTAGCCAGTTGTAACAGTAGGATCACGCTTTAAGCATTGCGTTTGCATATGCATAGATATATAGGTTCTGTTTTACATTATGAAAAAACTAACTTATAGTTGTCTACTTCATATTTATGTAATATGTTTACGTATATTTTTACTAGTATGTATAATACTAAAGATATAATTTCTCAGTTAGTTTCGGTTTATTCAGTTTGGTTACCCCAAAAATTGGCTTTCAATTGTTTGGTCGGTTTTGGTTTGCTTTGCCAATGAAACGAATGAAACTATCTTAACTCCCTTAGATGTAATTTTGCAGGTCGGGTTCTTGTTTGTTTGTTTTTACATTCTAGCCGACTGGAAAATGCAATCTGCGGCGAGCATCAGAATACACTGATGTTGCTTAGTCGCAGTAAGGGTTAGGAAATCTACAAATTATATATTTGGCTAACGAATGATGAATGTATCGTTATACCATTATTGTGCTTCAGTTAAAAAGATAGTACTGAGGAAATTTTGGAGACATTGTGTGTGTAAGTGTCAAGGAAGGCTGTGGTTTATAGAGGAGTTTTGCGTTTGGGACTGTCTTGCACAGATTTTATCCCAATTTGGTTCGGGCGACTCTCGATGGCCCAGTTATTACGTCGAGGTTGATGAAAGTCTCTTTTTCCCAATAACAAAGTATATTTGGGATCAGTTTTTGTTCTTTTTCCATACAATCAAAAAATATGTTTGCTTTTTTTGGTTACGTATACGTCACGCACCGAAATCAAACTGTGGAATCTTTTCATAATCAAATCAATTCAAGTCTAACCATGAATTGTCAAATATAACTATTGAATTTTGTACACAAATCATAATCGATTTGTGTGTTTGTGTGTGTGCGTCTGTGTGGTAAGGATCAATTTGTACTTTTTAGTATGTATGGCTTTTTTTGTTTTAGTTTGGTTATGTTTTATGTTATTGATGTAATATTTTTTTTAGGGATGTTTAAACTTTATATTGTTTCTTGTTTCAGTTTATAAATCCTCTTATTAAATCCAAAATTTGATATCAATATTATTAGGTCTATACTTAATAAAGAAACAAAATTTGGTTTTTGTTACTTCATCTACGCGTATATCTTGGATTGTTTCTTTCTTCGAAATTTCATCGCCTTTCTCGTGTTGACTTTTAAGATTTCGTTTTCGGGTAGACTTGCCAAACACTTTGGTTTCGTCTTTGTAAATACGTTACTTAACGTCGTATCAGTGCTGTCTAGACTTTTTTCTCAAGACCTATTAACATTATTGTTACTAATTTATCTTGAAAGTTGCTTTATTGGTTTTGAACTTTTGGAGCTCTTCGAGAAGTTAGAAGATATGATGAGATTCTTTTCGTATCTTGGAGTAATTTTACTCTTTCAAACACCCGAAAACGCTTTATTCAACTGTAGCTTCAGTTAAAAGAGTGGAAATTGCGAAAAATTACCTTACAGTAGATTCATTGTTTCCCAAAACAATAGATTACAGGTAAATATTATTGGATGATCTTTCTAACATCTATTCTACCTGAAACAGATAGAATATTGGTAAAAGTTAGAACAAAATGCAAATATTGGATTTCTTGATTTAGCATTCCATTTGATAACAAGACTAAGGTGTTGATTGGTTCTCCTGCTACCTCCCGCAAACGCTGCATTTGCGGGTGGTAGCGGTTCCTAGCGATTGGTACCAATCACACAAATCACTTCTAACCGCTTCAAACCATTGAATCCCAAAAGCTGCTTTCCGCAAGCGTTTGCAGTTGCGGGCGTTTGCGTTTGAATTTTTTTTTTTTTTTTGAAAAAACTTAAAACAAATCAATGATAATGAAATATTTTTTTATATATATCTTTTACGTAACTATTTTATTCATTAAGGATGGGAGAAAATGAAGTACTGATACGATTGAGAATATTAAAAAATAAACAATTGGATGAAAATAAGATTTCAATTAACAATAACCCGAAAAACTTGATGTAAATTTAATGGCACATCACACATAAGTTCAGAAAAATCTAAATAAATATAACATTTCATCAGAAATTTAAGAAAATAAGATTATTTGTGAAAAATATAAAAACAAATCACGAGTGACTCTTCTCAACTCTCGTTTGATCATTACTACCGATGCAAATACTGCTCCACAAAACTTATTGAGTATGTGAGATTTAAGAAAGAAGATCTACGATCTAAAACATATGTTTAGTCATTTATCAAATTAATTGTTTAAAGTTTTGGTAAAAAGCCAAATGCATAAAGTAATAAGTATTTTACTATGAAATTTATTAGTTTTTAAAATAATTATTTTAGTATTTTTAATGAATTTTAATTATAAATCAAGTTTAATTAATAAAGTTTTTGATATTTTAAACATTTATATAATTATATATTACATTTATTATGTTCCAACCGCTATTGCACCCGCTGGTCAACCAGTCGTAAACTTCCCGCAAACGCATCAATTTTAAACCGCTAAACCAGTCGTTCAAAATGCTTAATAACACTTAAAACCGCAATCGTCCGCTTCCGCAATCTCCCACAACCACAATCGCAACTGCAGCGTTTGAACCAATCAGACTCTAAATAGTCATGAAATACTTAGGGGGGTGTATTCAACTTGACATTTTAAGTGATTTGTGTGAAACTTACAAATCCTATGTTATTCAATCATGTATTTTAAAAAGTCTATTAAAATCCACTGTTATTGAACTGATGATTTAAAAATCTACTTTAAAATCCACTGTTATTCAAAATAGTTTGTGGATTTGGATTTTAATGATTTTTGAGATTCTGGAGGATTTAGGTGGGATTTGTTTAGTTAAAAATAGAGAAATCCAAATCTCATGGTTTTATGTGGGATTTGAAAGAATTTTACAATAAATCATATCAATTTCCCTAAAATCTTTCAGAATTCCAAATTTTCTAAATCCCATCAAATTTTTTAAAATCATGGTTTCAATACACCCCCCTTAGATTTACCTAATTCACCACAAATAAATACTTTTGTTATTAAAATTAAAAGACGACAGAAAATGCCATGTGCTACAATCATAGTAGTAGTGGAATTTTGGTCCATAATAAAACAAAAATTAACTAATCTCGAAACCATTACTCTAAAGATCTCATGTGATCTTTTTTTTTTATTATCGAATAGACTTCCATAGAGTTTGTGTTTGTTAAGGAAATAAATAAAAGTCGCTGCCTGCTTTTGAACGCCGCCCATTTCCTCTAGACTCTCTCCCTATTGAAAACAACGCGTTTGTTTATTGTCGGGGTCGGCCAAGACTCACTAATTAATCCATCCGACGACGCAAATTTCATCTCGAGTTCTATCCTTAATTCCCAAAGCCTATAGCATGAACGTGAGGATCGAGTAAAAAGAAAAAAAGGGTAATAAATCAACAATGGATATTTGAAGAAACAAATACAATTCTACAGAGAAACAATATCATGATACATTTGCAAATAAATATTGTGCACTAGCACATGATCTTTATTTGATTCATGAAAAAATTATTTATCATTTTTAGTCATTTGTTTGGTTTATTTCCAAAATGATAGTTATACACGTTGGACTTATTTTCAAAAGGTATTATGTTGAACTTGTAGTTTCCAAGAAACTTAGGTTTTTTCCACCTAACCCTTCACTATATAAACTCACTTTTGTCTCTTGACCGATATAATCACAGTTCCTTTTGCTAATCTATAAAAACTCTCTCACTATACTACCTACGTAAGTAACGTAACAATGGCATCCAAATCCTTCGTTGTTTGCCTCTTCCTAGCTCTAGTGGCCTCCTCCGTCGTTGCTCAAGCTCCGGGACCAGCTCCAACCTTATCTCCCCTCCCAGCTACTCCTCCACCGTCTCAGTCTCCAAGAACAACCGTGCCGGCACCTTCACCTTCACCCTTAACCAATCCTCCTTCCTCAGCTCCTACCACCGCTCCTCCGGTTAGTCAGCCGCCGAGTGATTCTCCAGATGCCTCCACTTCTCCGCCAGCTCCTCCGACGCCTACTTCCCCTGCCGGAGCTCCAGGCACAAATGTTCCATCTGGTGAAGCTGGACCTGCTCAGTCTCCCCCAACTGGCTCTCCAAACGCCGCTTCAGTGAGTAGAGTCTCCGTCTTCGGAACTTTCGCCGGAGTGACTGTGATCGCTGCTTTGATGCTGTAGATGCTATTTTGTCTTATGTAATAGATTCGTTAGGAATATCTTTGGTTTCATTGTTTGTCTTTTTTTTGTTATTAATAATTTGATTTATAGTGTTTTAGAGATTTGTGGATTCGATTTCTGATTTGTTTCTACTTTATATTATGTTTTTTATCGTGTTATTGTTGGTATTATGTTTGCTACAAGTTTTTTTTTTTTTTCTTTTTATCTCCTTGATTATTGGCATTCTTGAATAAAATCATGGTTACTAGAATTCAACTTTTAATTAAAATTACAAGCGAAGTTAGTGGAGAGTTGTTAATGAAGAGTTTAGGAAAGCGAAGAGACTAGAGAGTGACGACCCGTGTATGAGTGATAAGAATGAAAGTAGGAACTCTTCTCTCTTATCTCTTCTCAATCCACAATACAATCTCAAACCCTAATTGATAAGCTTGAAGTTACAGTTCTCCAATCTCATAACCTAAGAATAGAGCCATACACTCTAACAACACAATGTGATCACGCAGATACCCTCTCCACAATCTCTCCTCTCTATTTATAGGCTAAACTAATTAATAAGACTGCTATGCACGTGCACAACTCTCTCTGATTACTCTCACATATGCCTACTTATCAATACTCCCCCGTTTGACGACAGCTTGTCCTCAAGCTATGAAGGAGCAAATGGGATTGACACGGAAGCAAAGAAGACGACCATTCTTGCCAAGGCAAATCTGTTGCACGCACAATCCTCTTCTGTACCATAGTGACTCCGTGAAAGTGCAGGTCCGGACTTAGACGTCGCATATGTGGCTCTTTTTTTTTTATTTTTTTGGGCAAACTAGCCCACAAGTCGTGTAATAGCATCATAGCATATTGCTACAGCTTCAGATTGTTGCACCCATGGAGAACCTGTCCAAACTGTGTTACCAAGCAGAATATGGTGAAGTGAAGGATTGAACATCCATTGTTGCAGGTTTACGAGCTGCAGATTCTTCTTTCTCCAATAATGCCACACAGAATAATAGACGTTCCTGTCCCCATATGCTGAATACAAGCCAATAAACTTCTCTTTAGAACTCTGTTTCGCAGTATTGTTGCAAACACATATCAGTATTGATCTCTTGTCAAACTTATACTCCAAAATATGTTGGCTTCTAATGAAAATTAAACAGTATCCACCAACTGTATACTCCTCAATTCATTGCAGAGATTGGTGTTGCAACAATCGAAAAGGATACAAGTCCCTGTTTTTCCAGCGATGCCTCACCAAAAAGAAATAATTCCAAGCACCCACTAAGAACACTCTGTCTTCTCTTGCTTTATCCCCATTATGCCATGTGTAGTGTTGAGGTTGAAACAATTGTTGTTGGACGTGGAATTGCATCCAGTCTCTTGCTTTGGGCATCAGTGCTAAATCATCTTCCATACTTGACCAATCTTTAAACACATGCCACACCCTTATTGTATCTGCAGACACCATGGTACACAAATTCCCACCATTTAAATTCCAAAACGTTGCAATATCTGCGTCCTCGAGTTGTCCACTTGTAAGAGCCTCTTTATGTGATACTTGTTGATGTAGCACAATGCTCGGCACAAGCGTATTCCAGCAATTATAACCTTTGTGTTGTTGTCTCTGTCGTTGTGAGGCATGTCCACTAAGAAGCATTCCATCGAACATATAGTGGCCATAAAGATTCCTCAGATCAAGAGATGAAATCTGCATCTTTGATGCATCAACGCTGAGGATAAACAGACTGCATTCCATGTCCACACTCTGTTCTTTAACCCTCTTCGAGTCATGGAGCAAAATCAGTGTGTGTTGTGGAACAGACTCAGGCTCTGAAAGTTTGTTGTCAGTGAAGTTTCACAAATCAAAGCATGGTGTTGCCACATTTGTTTAACACAAACAGATTCCTCTTTCTCAGTCTCAGTCAACGGCTTCTCTTTAGAGGAGTCATTCTCTTTCTTAGCTGAATCTGACTCTTGCATTGAATCTTTTACCAAAACCACTTCATAATCAGAAGTTTGTATCGGAGGGCTTCGAGGATTGATGTTTCCAAACCGAACATACAATCGTGACTTGAAATGTTTCCAGTTTGTGAAAGATATATGCTTAAACCAACTCAAAGCATCTCCTTCCAAGTGCGACGCCACCAAATGTATCTTCTCCACATCATTATTTTGAGAAAAACGAAAGAATCTTTCAACCTTCGAAATCCAAACACACAGATAAACTCCATTGAAAATAGGTATTTCGGCTGGCTTGACCAAACCATCTCCATAGCCCATCATCAACGTTGATTCCCCCTTGCTCAAAAGTGAATTATCTTTCTGATGTTCCATTGATATGTTGAGCCCTGAATCAGAAACGTTTACCTGCGGTGATGACAGAATCTTGTTTGCAATTGCAGTGTGTTCCCGTAGCGATTGCCTTTCAAAACACAAATCCACGTCGCTATACGTTTCTTTCTTCTTCTCAGAGACTTCAATCGGTTTCTCTGCAACAGTCTTTGCTATGCGTAGCTTCACAGAAGAAGGCTGTTGAGACGATCACTTCGTCTGAACCGAGCATTGGAACTCCTCCCAACTTCGTTCGGCGATTCTTTCAGGATCGTCATAGGTACCAAAAAGCACACAACAATGATCCCTTCATCGCATGCCAACTCTGGTAAGGCCTCCCCGATTCAACATCACAAACAAACTCGTCTGCGTTGCCTACGATGAAGCCATGTGCAAAGTGTAATCTGTCAAAATCTGTGTAATCTCCCAACACAAAACGATTCTCCATCCAATCAAGCCAAAGATGCAAATCAGATCTTGCACATGTGAAAATTGGAACCAAAACGAGATCCATGGCGGTTGTTTGAACAAAATCCCAAATTGTAAAAACCCTAACTTTCTTCAGCTTTTGATTCGATCCGTGTTCACAAGCGCACCATTTGATAAAAATGAAAGTAGGAACTATTCTCTCTTAATTATCTCTTCTCAATCTACAATACAATCTCAAACCCTAATTGATAAACTTGGAGTTACAGTTTTCCAATCTCATCACCTAAGACTAGAGCCATACGCTCTAACAACACAATGTGATCACGCAGGATACCCTCTTCACAGTATCTCATCTCTATTTATAGGCTAAACTCATTAATAAGACTGCTATGCACGTTACAAAAGTTTCGTACTCGTTCGAGACTATATTCTCTGACTCTGAAGCTTAACAAATTTTGTTACAAAAAAAAAGGTAATTTCAGAATTTCAATGGAACTTTCGAAAAATATATATGCCTCATCACGGTATCACAATATCTCCACTTAGTTTGTGGTGTTGCGAAACATATTCAAATCATCTGCCTCATAGGTCTCACAATATCCATTTGCTTGGTAAAGGCTTTCGCCAGATGATGATCTATATATTTTTGGTGCAAAAGATTGAAGTAAGTAGGCACACAACAACAAAAATAATATTGAAACTAAGTAAATGATATGTGGCGTATATACTGTTAAATATAAGGTAAAATAATTTTTGTTCTAGAGATAAGTTTACTAAGCTATTTTCATTGAATAAAAAAAGGGCTGTCCAATGTCGAGTAGAACCACCCAATCTCTGATCACGTCCAATGTCTCCGAGCAAATATTTCTCAACTTATATTTTCCAGAATCCATTGTTCATCTTTCTAGAATAATAGTTTTCACCTAATTACTCACAAACATCGGTTTTGTTTGGTTTACTATTTGTTTAACCAACGAAGACAATACAACGGAAAAAACATAATCTAAACAAATTAAAAGTAATTTGAATTCGATCCATAATTCTTCTTAACTATAAACGACCACACAAAAAAAAAAAAAAAAAAAAAAAAAAAAAAAAAAAAGGGAANAAAAAAAAAAAAAAAAAAAAAAAAAAAAAAACTAATAATTTTAAAACCTCCAGAAAAACAAATCAAAAAACCAACCAACCAAAATATTAGAAAAAGACTAAAACTTCAATCAAATAGAAGCTGACAAGTACGTGAACCCCTTGGCGACAATGACAACTCCTTGATCATCTCAAGTTGTTTGTTAGGGTCGGTGGATTTAGAGTATATAGATGCCTCTTTTAAGCAGTTTGCGCTTCTTAAGATGAATGCTGCTACTTCTTTCTCAGCTTCAGTTCCTTCATAGTCTTCCCATTCGAGATTTTCAAGACTTGATAATAGACATTCAGGAACTAAGCTTGGTTCAATCCAGCACGGGAGCTCTTGAGGGTTATGGCACTGATATATACATATAAGTATAGATTGGATTAGAGAACAACATATATAAAGGTCGAGGAAAATGAATAATTCAGGTTTAGATCTTATGTACCTGGTCAAATTCGAGAGTTTTTAAATTAGGAGAAACTTTCAGCATACACATCAGTACATCCACCCACGCTTTGTCACATGTGCATATTATTAAAGTTTCGAGAGAACAGAAGACACAACTAGGAGGATATATATCCTGCATAATTAAGCAAAAACATTTTTGACCACAAGGAAATAATCAATTGTATGTAACGAACAACGATAGGAAACAACAGTCTTAGCCGTAAACGAAAAAACAAAAACAAAAAATACCTTTGAACTAGATAAACATAAACCGAGAAGCTTGACTGAAGTAATAGACCCTAGTATCATTCCAGGAAGAAAGCAATCGATGTCGAGAGTTGCCTTTTCCAGCTTAGGCATATTATTCTCAATGACACATAATCTACCTTGATGATCAATAATGTCCAATTCATCCAGAGAAGGAGCGTCTATCACAAAGCCATGATCATCATCTATATCGTGTGGTCTATACATGATGAATAACTTCTTTAAAGAAGGCACTCTAACAGTGAAGGTAGTCACATTGCTATTTGGACCGTGAACCACATATAAGTCTTCAAGAACATGACAATTGGATAAAAGCCTATTTACGAATTCGTCACCAGGGTACTTCACCGATACAAGTTCCAATGACTTGAGGGAATGGAAAGACAAATTTGAAGAAGCATCCACAAGAATCACACTATTAAGTTTCAATGTCACTAGCATTCTACACTCTGTGTACAATCTCTTTGGAATTGTGATTGGAGATGGTCTAGAAAAGGTATCGATCTCGATAATCAGCTCACGCAGAGAGCTTTTATGTGCAGCGCTAATCCACACGGGAATATCTTCATCACGACAGGTAGTACCAATTTTGAAGTGCAAAGTCTCGAGAATTGGAGCCTTGTGCAATGCCAAAGACCTATCTACAAAGCCCGAAAATCTTTGAATATTCTTGTTGCTATCATCGTATACAAGTCTTGGTACCATCATCCAAAGGAATCTCCAACGTTTAGACAGAATCATTGTGGCCACAACATCTTCCGTTGGTAGTAACGACAATATTTCTTAGAGCAACGCATCAGGCAATTCACTTAACCTATCCGGACCCCTTTGGAATTTCAGTTGCTCACTGTCGTCAAGGCCAAAAAGCCAAAACCAGATACGAGAAAACATCGAAAAGACAACGAGGCTTGAGAGATTCTAAGTGTGTGTTTTATCTTTTCCGTAGGAACCAAACAAATAGTCTGAAGAAACGACGCATGCAGGTTAATCAAGCAACCACACGATCATGTGTGCATATCTCTCCTGATATTAACTTATCTCTTTAGTCTGTTTGCTAAAAGAAAATTAAGTCTCGTACCTTTCAATATATACCTTAATATATTTTTTATATAGATTTATTGATATTTATATTTTTCAAATTTTCTGATAATTTAGATAAATTATCGGAATATAAAAATATCTAAATAAAATTATATTAAGGTATTCATTGGTTTATTGGTTTTATGATATTATTGATATTTATTGGTTTTACTTGGTTTAATGGTTCCAGGTTTTGGTTTTGATTAGAAGTTAGAACTATGGTTTCGTAGTTTTTTTTTCCTAATGACTGTTCTTATGCTTGTAAGAAGGGTCTTAATGGACTCCTTACCATGAATAAGAAAATAATTTCCAACTGACCTGAATTTTTTGGCTTATAGAAATCTCTTATGTTCCACGCTTCCATGTTGTTTCCGTGATGACTGAGTTGCGATAATTTAGGAGATATATATGCACACATGATCGTGTGGACTGAGTTTCATGCTAGACAACATGCTAATTCCTCCAAGAACAAGAGCGAAAGCTTTGGCTTATAACAATCTCTTATGTTCCATGCAATGCTTCGCTTCTGCGTACCCGCTTCTCATTCTATACAACATAGATTTAAACTATAAATTGTTGTTTCAATGGCCTAGAACAATCTATTTGTCACTTAAATAAAACTAAACTAATATCCTGAATTGGTTTCATACCGGATTTAAGTGATTTTTACCAGATTTGATTCATAAACTGTTTAAATTCAGATTTATGGGGAAATAAATGAGAACTTTGAATTCAGGGAAGGGAAATTGCAATCTGTACCCACAGATAACTTGATAACTAGGTTGACCAAATCGATCACTGTATCAAACTCTTTTAGACTATTTTACCCTTATAATTTCTCTCCTATTTTTTCTTCTTTCTTTTCTTTTTCCCTTCTCATGTTCCTATTTTATTTTTTTCTGACGACACAACAATATTAGATTAACAATGACCACTTAAAAGTGAAATCCAATAAAAATCGCCTGTAACAATGTTATTTACTTGAGACAGTGTTGGTTTACCGGACATAGAGACGATGTCGATGGAGATGATTAACAGTGAAAAAAATGATTGTGTCAGGTGGTGTTGAATCTATCGGTGGTGATGATTAACAGTGGTTTTGTCAAATCTTTCACAAAATAGATTTTAACGGTGGCAGAGATGTATTTAACAACGATAGTGATGATGACTGATGATTATATTTTCCTTGGTGGTGGATTGGAGTTCAGGGAAGAAAGAGGTGGCGTGACCCAATGTAGAAATTATGGGATCGTGTGTTGAGGTGGCTTCATAGAAAGTTTGATGATTTGTCTTGATAACATTAAATTTGTCTTGATTTTAACTGCTTATGATTGTGTGTGGTTCTTTGGTGGGAGTGAAACTGAATCCTCCATCTCAACCAAGCTTCGAGGTACCTTCTCTGTAGGTTAATTTTGGATCTTTACTACCTTCTCTGTTTCTTCTACAAACTTAACGATAATAATTAAATTATCAAGGTAAATTAACATGGTAATATAGAAGATAGCTGATATGAATAACATTATCAATAAAGTTAATATTTATTACGTTTAATAAAAATCAATTATATTAGATATATTATATACTTCATGATTTACACAATAAGTCTAAGTTTATCACATAATTTGTAACTTATCGTGATATAATGTGTTTTACATTTTTAATTAAATAATTAAAATAATCTTATTGTTATTAATATAGTCCATAATTATATATATACCTGTTATTATAATTTTTATCAAAGAAACCATGTTAGCAAATAACTTGTATACCGAGTTAACACGATAACTGATTGTGTTTATCACATAAATTATAAAATTTACCTTGATAAAACATATTATATCAGCTATCTTATATATTACCATGTTAATTTACTTTGATAATTTAATTAATATCGTTAAGTTTGTAAAAGAAATAGTGAAGGTATTAGGGATTCAATATCAACCTACAGAGAACGTAATATATATTAAATTATTTTGATAATGTTATTCATACCAGTTATCTTATATATTATCATGTTAATTTATTTTTATAATTTAATTATTGTCGTTTGTAGAAGAAATAAAGAAGGTATTAGAGATTTAATATCAACAAACAGAGAAAATATTGTTATCATGTTAACTCAATAGATAATCATCTATTTTTTAATATGTTTTAATCCAAATATTTAATAAATATTATCGTTAAAAACAGATAAAATATAGATATTTGTTTTGTTATATCGGTAAACAATTTGTTAACATGAAAAGGGCAATTTTGTCCACATTACACAAATTAAGGAGAGAGAACTAATTATACAAAAATTACAGCTATATTCTTAATTTTTGAGTATATAAATTAATATAGCCCTTCAGGGAAATATAGGCTGAAAAGAATTTGTCAAAATATCTGAGATGAGATTAAAATTTGGATTGCATCTGATTCGATGCAATAGTTATGGTGGAAAAATTATAATATGACGTTTTCCTTTTAAAAAGATATATTTTATTTATTTGATATACAATTAACCCGTCAATTTATATTATAAACCTCCTAAAATTATGTATAGAAAAAATAAATTTAATAGATATATTAAATATACACATAGATAATATAACATGAAACCGAAAAAGCTTTACAGTTCATGAAGCTTGCCAAAAATTTCTTACTTGCGGGCGGTAAGAATGTCCGAAAAATTGATCTAATTCACAACACGTTGGGCAGTAAGAATGTCCGAAAGAAATGATATAATTTACAACACGTCATTGACTAGCCTAAGTGGAGGTTCCTAATAAAAATCTTGACTATCCAATCTCAGGTTGTGTTACTAAACTACACTGAAGGCTCTTTAAGTTTCAAATTGCTCTTGCATTAGGTGAACCAAAATCAAACCTAATGTCAATTTTGGTTCTTATTATCATCACTCATTTGTTACGATTCTTAAATTATTCAATGTGTGCCGTTTTCAGGGTATATATATATGTCTAATTCCTGCACCAATGAACGGAGGTATTCCGTATTTGAACGGTAATGAGCATTACGCGTATATTGATAAGTCCCCTTCAGCTTCAACTTCATGCGGTAATGAGCATTACGCGTATATTAACTAGTAGAGTTCGATCACTCTTGTATGTGGGAGTAGTGATCTATCTATTTCCTGTTAGGAGCGCAAAAATCGAAATAAGTCTAAACAATCCCCCACATGAATAGAAATAAGTCTAAACATATGACGACATAACTAACCCTATAGACTGACAGTACTAGCTAGACTAGACAGACCTTCGAGAGTATATGCGAAAACTAACTGTATCTGAATTGTTGGCGTTTTTCAACCTTGAACCGACTCATTGTTATACCTGTCGAGTTTACTCGGCCAGATGGTGAACATGATGTCTTGAACCATCCGGATTTGTATGTAAACTTAGACAGCAGGCATAACACAGCTTCGTTTTCTCGTAGAACGAGGTTCTCTATTGTGTTCATTGTGGCCTTGAACATGCCTGGTTAATCATGAGTGAACTTGGAGAGTATAGCCTCATATAATCTCCTAGAAACGGCCCCATTTCACACTCACAAGGTGATTTATATAAGCTGCTTGTATTTAAAGAAATATCCTGTAATTATTTCAAATATTTTACAAAGCTATGTTTCAAATCATTAAAAGCATATGCTTAACCTCTAACATACAGGAAGCACTTTACATCACTCTAGGAACTGGGAAAAGACAAAAGTCTTCTAGTGCTTGTAGCAGATTCAGCTTGATTTAGTTGTCCCTTTGAACCTAGGTCATGGGGTCTCCAATCTGAGTAGGTGGGGTTACCATCAAACATCCTCTTAAGTCGTAGGCTTTAAACCATTCCTCTAGATGATTTTATAACTTTCTCGCGCCAAACCTTTTGTAAATGGATCCGCTAGGTTTTCTTTTGTATTGATGTAATCAATTGTAACTACACCAGTTGAGATAAGTTGTCTAACAGTTTTATGTCTCCGTCTGATGTGACGAGATTTGCCATTGTAATGGGTATTCCTTGCCCTGCCCAAAGCCGATTCGCTATCACAGTGTACACGTATTGCAGGCACAGGATTCCCCCACATTGGGATGTCTTCCAAGAAATTACGAAGTGATTCAGCTTCTGACATAGCTATCTCCAAAGCTATGAATTCAGATTCCATAGTTGATTTAGCTGCCAGAGTTTGTTTGGAAGACTTCCAGGACACTGCTGCACCTCCAAGTGTAAAAACATATCCACTTGTGGATTTTGAGTTTCTCGAGTCTGCGATCCAGTTGGCATCACTGTAACCTTCCAAAACTCCGGGTTCTCTACCATAGTGCAAGCCATGATCTTTGGTATAACGTAGATAGTCCAAAACTCTAGCTATAGCCATCCAATGCTTATGTCCTGGATTACTTGTGTAGCGACTAAGTACATTTACAGAGTGCGCTAAATCTGGTCTTGTACAGTTTGTCAAGTACATTAGACTGCCAATTACTCTTGCATACTCCACCTGTTGCACAGGTTCACCAGAATTTTTGGTTAAGTGAATTTGAGGATCCTCTGGAGTTTTTGCAGTCCCAGTTGAGTAATGCTTGAATCTATCAAGCACTTTTTCAGCATAGTGTGTTTAAGACAAGATAAGGCCCTCATCAGTTCTAATGATTTTTATCCCCAAAATTACATCTGCTAAATCCAAGTCCTTCATCTCAAAATTTCTTTTGAGCATGTTTTTCGTTTTGAGTGATGATGTCTTTGTTGCTGCCAATGATGAGCATATCATCTACATATAAGCATAACAAAATGTACCCTGATGGAGTAGTTTTGTAGTATATGCATTTGTCACATTCATTAATGCGAAAACCATTAGACATCATCATACTGTCAAACTTCTCATGCCACTGCTTAGGAGCCTGTTTGAGTCCATATAATGACTTCACAAGTTTACACACTTTGTGTTCTTGTCCTGGAATAACAAATCCCTCAGGTTGTTTCATGTAGATTTCCTCTTCTAAATCTCCATGAAGAAAAGCAGTTTTTACATCCATTTGATGGATTTCAAGTTTTCTCAAGGCTGCAATACCTATGAGCATCCTGATCGAAGATAGTCTTGTTACCGGTGAATAGGTATCAAAGAAATCTAAGCCTTCTTTTTGCCGAAATCCTTGCACTACAAGCCTAGCCTTGTACCGTTCAATATCGCCATTTGGTTTTCGTTTTATCGTAAAAATCCATTTACATCCCAAAGGCTTAAATCCTTGTGGTAGATCTGCCATCTCGTAAGTATGATGTTGCATGATAGAGTCTATTTCAGTTTTGACTGCTTCCTTCCAATAAGGTGCATCAGGTGTAGACATAGCTTCTGCGTATGTTCTTGGTAGATTTTCAGCTAGAAATGCCATCATCAGAAAATCATCACCAAACGATTTACTTTTGCGAGCTCGTTTGCTTCTTCTAGGTTCCAGTTCTGATTCTACAGAAGTAGTACTCAAAGTATTGCCAGCTTCCAAAGTCGCTGCATCTCAATGTCTTCAAAAAATGAAGCATTTCTTGACTCCATAACTGTATTCACATGGATATCTGGAATATCTGATTTATGAACCAGAAATCGATATGCACTACTGTTATGTGCATATCCGATGAAGATACAGTCTACGGTCTTAGGCCCAATTGTGACCTTTTTAGGAGGTGGTACAGCCACTTTTGCTAGACACCCCCACACTTTGAGGTATTTGTACGAAGGTACTGTACCTTTCCAAAGCTCATATGGTGACTTGCCAGTAACCTTATGCGGTATCCTGTTGAGGATGTAATTAGTGGTAAGCAAAGCTTCCCCCCCCATGTTCTGGGCTAACCCAGATTCCTGCAACAACGCATTCATCATCTCTTTCAGAGTTCGATTCTTTCGTTCCGCTACTCCGTTAGATTCTGGCGAGTAGGGAGCGGTTGTCTGATGTATAATGCCTTTTTCTCTGCAAAATGCATTGAACGGCTCATTATATTCTCCTCCTCTATCACTTCGAACTACTTTTATAGTTTTCTGAAGCTGATTTTCTACTTCGAGGGTGAACTCTTTGAATTTTTCCAGTGCTTCATCTTTGCTATGCAAGAGATATACATAGCAATATCTTGCGCAATCATCAATGAAGGTAACAAAATATTTCTTACCACCTCTAGTTTGCACATACTTTAAATCACATAAGTATGTGTGAATTAAACCTAGAGGTTCGGTTGTTCTTTCAATGCGTGGTGAGGGAGTTTTAGTGAGTTTGGCCTATACGCATACTTCACATTTTTCTTGGTTAGTTTTGAATTTCGGAATCAAATTCAAGTTTTGCATTTTTCGCATTTTTTGTAATTGACATGTCCTAAACGTTCATGCCAAGTAGTAAACGACTCAACCAAGTAAGCAATAGGGTTTTCTTTTATTTCAGCAACAGAAGCAGAAGCTACAATTTTCGGATGGACTGTCGTTACAGACATTTTGATCAGTCCACCCTTAACAAAACCCTTTCCCAAATACATCCCATTTTTCTTAAGAGCTAATTTATCAGCCTCAAAATTAATGGAAAAACCATGCTTGCTTAGCACTGTTCCAGAGATGAGATTCTTCCGCATGTCAGGTACGTGCTTCACGTTCTGTAAGGTGAGCTCACAATCAGAAGTTAGCTTCAGAACCACTTTTCCTTTACCTTCAATCTTGGACACCGCCGTGTTGCCCATGAAAAGCTGCTCATTTGACTTGTTCTGCACATAGGTGGTGAACATGGTCCTATCAGAGCATATGTGTGTGGTAGCACCAGTGTCGTAGTACCACTCCACTGGGTTGTCTTCCACCATGTTACATTCAGTAACCACCGCAACCATGTGTTCTTCAGTTAGGTTTGCTTGCAACTTGAGATCTTTTGCTTTGCTTTTGCAAACATCAGCCTTGTGTCCAATCTTACCACAATGATGACACTTCCCTTTGAACTTCCTCTCAAGGTTGCTCTTCTTGAAGTTTGGTCCAGATGACACCTTCAACGGTTTATGAGGAATAGAGATCCCTTTACCCTTGCCTTTAAACTTGGCCTTATGCTCAGCTACATGAACATCATGCCCTTGGCTTTGAGCATCCGAATGAGCTCCACGATTGTTGTCCTCAACTCTCAACCGACGGATGAGATCATCAAGAGACATTGCCTTACGCTTGAAGTTAAGGTAATGCTTGAAATTCGACCAGCCTGGTGGTAGCTTCTCGATCAAGCAATTCGTTTTGAAGACATTGCAGATCGACATCCCTTCCAAATCGATCTCCTGAAAGATGCGTTGAAGAGCTTCCACTTGTTCCATAATTGGTTTGGAATCCACCATCTTGAAGTTCAGGAACTTCGTAGTTGAGAATTTCTGCATCCCAGACTCATCAGTCTTGTACTTGGTCTCCAAAGCTAGCCACAATGCTTTTGAAGTCTTGTACATACTGTAGAGGTCATACAGATCATTGACCAAACGGTTCAGAATCTGACCTTTGCAACAGTAGTCTCCTTGAGCCCAACTATCCATACTTCCAACCACATACACGTCAGTGTCACCTTGTGGAAGCGTTGGTGGATCCTCTGTGAGGTACCTTTCCATGTTCATGCTGGCCAAGTAGTAGCGCATCTTGTTTTGCCACGTTTTGAACCCAGCTTTGCCATCGAACTTATCTGGCATCATCCCTTGGGAAGCCGAAGGTGGTATCCCCATGTGGGTTGATCCATTACCGAACAGATTTCGGCGCACGTTTTCCATACCCGAATCGGTAAGCTTCGTCTTTTCAAGTTCTTTAGCAAGGCGTAAAGCCAACTCCGCAGGAGTTTCAACAGGGGTTGCAGGAACCCTATCACCGTCAACGTTGTTGGTGTTGTCTCCAGACATTTTTCTGTTTCACAATAAACAGATCTGATTAATATATTAATCAAACAATTCAAGTAATTAAATTACACTGAATTAGTTTTGCAAACTCGCTTAACAAGCGTTCGCAGAAACTTGTTTCACAAACTCACTCAATTAAGAGCGTTCGTTGAAACCAGAGAGAGTAGAGAAGAAATAATTAAAGTAAAAGCATTCTTCAAAAACTTTCCGCATAAGCACCGAAAGATGAAAGCAGAAACAGTTTTTCAGAAGATTTTGAAATCGTTTTTAAAATAAATAAAAAATTCGAAAAATTCTCAATCCGTTTAAAGTGATAAGCAGAAAACGGATTTATTGAATTAAGACTGTTAGGAGCGCAAAAATCGAATTGAGAAAATATGCTAATTATATTTAAATTAACGAAATCAGAAATGAATTACAATAGCATAATATAAAGCAGTAAATAAATCACGGAGGCAAGATATGATATCTCTTTCTTTAATTCAATAAATCGGCCGTAAGTGCTTTCGGACAATCACGATTTATGAATCCCAGGATACAACCGATCACGAACTATTACCGTAGCACACCAGTAATAGAACTCAAGCGAACAGATCTACGTTATACTCTCGAGACTACTAAACTAAGAACTTACTTGGACTAAGCAAGAGAGAGGGAGAGAGATCTTCAGAGGAAGGAGTGTTTATGTTTTTGTGTGTGAAAAATAATGAGAGGTTATGCCTCTATATATAGTGGAAGGAGGGAGGTCTCAAGAAAATATTCAGTGAATATTCTCGGAGTGCTGCCCAAGTTTGCTTGGAGTTCACACCAAGTCTTTCCAAAAAATTAAATGAGCCTACAGCAGTCTCAAGAGCCAAAAAGCCCAAAAGCCCAAAAGCCCAAGAGACCACAGCCCGCGTCTGAGACCAGCCTGGCCCGGCCTGCCCCACGTCTGGCCCGTCCCGCATCCGTGCTCGGTCCGGTTCGGTTTGGTTCGCGTGTGGAAACCTTCCCTCTTCCTTCTACACACTTTTGAAACTAGAAGAGTGTGAAACTATATATATATATGAGAGAAAAATCAATCATATTTCCGATGTGGGATATTTCCCAAACAACCCCAAGTAGCTCACTTCACACTCTTATTTCTCATTCAAATCAACTCCGTTTTGGACGTATGAGTATACCATCTTGTAGTACTCGTTACCAGCTTTCCATTGCACTATCAACTTAGATTATATGCCCAGGGTTAGATTTGAGATTTAACAAGATATATGCATAAATGCTATAGAGGGACAAGTTTCATCAGCAAGATCAAGTTTGGTTGAGTAACTTCTGTATCTATAGAAGGAGACAGATGAACAACTGCTACAGATTAATATTTTAAAGATTTTTAACATCCAACATTAATATATCAACTTTTTTTGAAACTTTTAAAGTTTTTAGATGTTAAAAACTTCATCTTACCTTGTGAATTTGGGAGTCAGGCGTGAGTGAAGAAATACCGGCTAATTAAATATACTAGGGATGAGAACCCGCGTGTTGCGCGGGGTTGTATGCTAATCATGCTTGGTTTAAATTTTATGTTGAGTCAGTGGTATATCATTAATAAAAAACCTACATACTGTATATACTGTTTTATGAGTCAATGAATACTTAACCAACCAAGCCGGAGAAACTATTATGTATATAACACAAACACATATTTATATATTTTTCGCTAATCTCTTATTTGGACTTTTCCCTTCTCCCTCACGATCGATAGAACCGTGTACTAATCAGTAAAATTTTCTTTCTTCCTTATTTAAGTCTTTCTATTGATCCATTCCAATATGAATTTTCTCTATTTCACCATTACGATTTATCAATTTCAAACAAATGATTTGTTTTATACCTCACTTTCTAGATTTTGTGGCGGGGATCACCATCCCCTCGCTGAGACGTTCCAAGGGACGGCGGTGGAGTTCATATGACAATTCTGCGGGATCCACTGGCGGCTGAAATCTCAAAAAATTCTTCGAAGATATTGAGTTTGAGAAAGAGCTAGGGTTCAAATTCTTCGATAATATATAAGTATTTCTTTATGTAAAATTGTCAGTATAGGCAGCGGCTCTGTTAGTTAAGTAATGTATAATAATCATACTATGATTCTTCCATGAAGTTCCAATTTCGAATTCCAGGTCTGTTTTTTATTTTTGTTAACTTACAAAACGATGTCGTTTCACTGTTTAACAGAAGTTATCGACATTGACTTATTTTTGTGTCTAATTTGGTAAAGTCAATAAAATTGCGATTTAACTGAAAAATTAATAAAAGTTGACAATTTAATTCACCGCGAGCAAAGTTGAGGTTTTTTTCAACGTTTTTATAGTTTTACTAACATTTTTACCTTTTATTTTAACACAAATTTTATTTATTTTTCCTTTCCTATATGTTTGTGTACGGTGTAAGCTGTTGTTATTCTCTTTCATATATGATATATGTATTGTATTATTAGGCCTCAATTTGTATGTGGCCAAAATGAGCCATTTTTACTTGACGATTATCCAAAGATCACTACCTTGTCGGCAGTTCAAATTGTTTTATTATAGGGTTTTACCGTATATTTTGTGTTAATTTTCTGGTAGCTTTTTTTTTGGTAGGCAAATTTTCTGTTAGATTTGTTCCGAAATGAGAGTATTATAGGGTTTTGCCGTATATTTTGTGTTAATTTTCTGGTAGCTTTTTTTTTTGTAGACAAATTTTCTGGTAGCTTTGTTCTGAAATGAGAGTGTCTGTACTTATCTTCTTCATCCAGTCATTCTCCGTGGCTTTTTTTTTTCCTTTTCCTTTGAGCTCGTTTGTTCATCCTCCACGTACGCATTTTTCTTTTTAGGAGACAGTCTTTGATTGGTGATGCTTCTGGTAAGTCTTGGGAAGACTGTTCATTGAGTCTATTTTGGTTTCACTTGCTGGTGGAAGCTAAGTCAGTTTCTGGTAAGTTCCGCAGTTAGTAGGTTGCTTGGTAGATTAGATTGTTGTTCTTTTTAATCTGATGCTCGTTGATAGTGTATTATTCTATGTGTTCTTGTGAAGAGTTTCGTTGATAGATGGTTTATCTATTTTATGTTTGTTTGGAAAGTTAAATAAAAAAGAGTGGGCTTATAAAACTGGATAAAACCCACATAATTTCAAATTGAAGACAAAGCCCACAAAATTTATTGAAAATTATGCTGACGTGGAGCTCTCTAATTCATTAAGGTTCGTAAATTATAAGTTATGTTCTTTTTACTTTCACCATACTTGTACATATTATTTAATAATAATATCGAAAGAACTAAAATATTTTATT
Organism: Camelina sativa; assembly: GCF_000633955.1. Classification (NCBI taxonomy): domain Eukaryota; kingdom Viridiplantae; phylum Streptophyta; class Magnoliopsida; order Brassicales; family Brassicaceae; genus Camelina; species Camelina sativa. The sequence continues at coordinate 21,775,056 of NC_025701.1, forward strand.
ATATAAAACTTGGTTTTTCAAAGTTAGTAAGTCAAGTGAAGGGCACACGTGTAAATTTGTTTATTAGAAATTTTGCTATATGTAAAACAATTTTTTTTAAAAAAAAAGATATTTAAAATGTAAAAAGATAACTATAAGAAAATTATTTTTGTAAAAATGTTTTAAAAGATATTAAAAGGAAATTAGAAAAAGAAAGGTACAAAAGTCAAAACTGATTAGCAAAAGAATTTGAAAAAAAAAAATTGTTTACGGACAAAAGAATAAAATGTACGTGTAAAATAATTTGACAAATATAACATCTATCTTGATTAGGTTAAGAGAAAAGAAAAAAAATTTGACAGGTTATCCTCAATTTCAAATTCGTTTCTTCAAACAAAAAGATCGAAACATACGTACACACTATTGGTTTTATATATACCACAGTACGTGGTCGTACAGTTACAACTTAAGTTTGTAGCCTTGTTTCAATTTGTTTCACTAAAGGCACGTCTCTAGTTGTTGGTATCCTTGTGGAGCATCAGCTGCGTTGTCACGGTTATGCATCATGATCTCCATCATCCTTTGAATCGCATCTGCAATCGATCTGTGTGAGTCCTCCATGAACTGAAACTTCTCGTCTTCACTCGTCTCCTCCATATGATCATGTAGCTGTCATTGATTTTGCCATGTGTTTGTGCATAGCCTTCGTGAAAACAAAATAATAATAATAATTCTTATTTCTAGGTCAGTTCATTTGGGAATTCGGACTAAAACCACACAAAAAAAATGTTGGAGGGTATTTATCCAAAGTAATTATATGATTGATAAGTTTGAGGATTCGATCTCCTCTCTTATCTCTCTTCTCAGTGTGAGATATAACCTGAATACGAAACTCTCTAATTCTCGATACCAATTGTTGTACAAAGCAGAGACTAGAGCATCGATCATCTTCTCTAGCTCACTTATATAACCTTAGATCTCACACAGAAGAAATCATACAACATTCAGCATAAAGAAGAAGATACTAAGAACGAGTTTGTTATATTTTCAATACTAAAAATATCTTCTTCCTTATTTTAATCTTTCTTCTCACATGTCGTCTCTTCACTCGCATGTGTCACGTAGACTTGCCTAAGCTTATCAATGAGACCCTTCTTTATTATATTACCTCTGTTTCACTAAAAGTGTTATTTTAGAATTTTATTTTTGTTTCACAGACAGTGTCATTTTACATTTTCAATGCATCTTTGACATTAGACTTCGTATTACATATATCTGAATCTTACTTATCAAATGGAAATCAATACCATGCCAAAGCGACTACAATTCCAAATATTTGTAGAGCCCTATCCGAAATTAGAGCGTATGTAAGATGGGACACGAACCGGACGGTACTTATTGTCAAGCCACACAGCCATTCCTTTTGCCTCCAAAATAGGCTGTTTCGTTAATGATAAACAAAATGAATCCAAATCAGAACATCAGTAAAAAACCAACAGAAAGGCTTGATGAGAGCACCAAAATAACCTCTTGATTTGGAAGTTTAAAGATAAACTGTTCAAAGTAAATGCGCGCCAAAGATGTCCCCGATATCCTTGTTTTCACCACAAACTTGCATCCACTCTGTTCATAGTAATAAAATAAATATACAAAAAAAGTCTTATAAATTGTGACAAGCAGGATAGGAAAACATGTCCACATTACATGTAAAGGTGCAAGAAACTTTATTGACAACTCAGAAATGGCCAAAGCTTCACCAGAACAGGATACTTCATCACAGTTGATACCGATACTATCCATAAACTCGTGTTGACCTTCGTATAAAAAAAACTAGTTTAACAAACAATATTTGGTAAGAATGGGAGATATATAGCTTAATTATAGCAACCGAACTAAACTAACCGTGTTGGCAGTAGTTTACATAAACAGAATTGTTCACAACACCAAATTGATCTAATTCATAATCGCGAACTTTAAGTTCAGTTTCATGGAGCCCATTCACTCTGCCATATGGAAATTTTTCATATAAGATTATGAATCAGAAATATTAGTTCACTACTTCCTCTTGGCCATTATAGATTATATATCTACAAATCTTGATACTTAGTCTACGTCCCCCTACCAGAAAAAAGAGATATTAGATCTCTTATGAAATGAAGTTAGAGAGATCTTTCTGTACCCTTTGCCACCTTTCAGTTTGAGACATGCGACAGGTTTGAAGGTCTTTGCATTCCGGAGAGGTAGGACAACCGGTCGACTCCAAAAACAGGAAAACACTACAGGTAGAGCCGGTGCCGTCGTTCCGGTAGCTTGAAGCATTGTACTTCTTCGAGTGACGATGCTCAAATGCTTAAAAGAAGTTTGACAACCTTTTCGTCTGGTTTGTGAAAATGGGTTTCAGTTACCACATATGAGTGTGTATATATATACATAACAAAAACAAGGAATCTTCTCCAATGCTGCCGTTGTCTCAGCGAAATAAATTAACAAAATATTGTATTTTTTGAAATAGAAGACGTACTTCCTCTGTATCTATATAAAAAGTTGATTTTTTTCTCTTATGTTTTTTCGACCTCATCACTTCGAATTTTCAATTTTAACAAATTAATCAACATCATCAAAGGAACATAAAATCTAAACTTAATGCATCAATTAATTCACTCATTTTTGTAATATTTTTATTATTATTAAAAACAATAATTTACAATAATTTAAACTAAATTATAAACCAAAAATGAATTGAAAGAAAAATACAAGTATAAAAAAATATCAAAATAAAATATGAATTGAGATTACATAAATATGAAATTAGATATTTCTATCATAATATATAATAATTATGTAAATATTTGTAAAAGACTAGAACTAGGATCGAGAAAAATAAAGCTATCATATATTGAAGAGAAATACCCTAGAATAGCACTATTTTAAGTTTCTCTTCCAAAGTTAGCACAAATGATCAAATGTTCCAAAAGTAGCATTATTATTATTTTATCTTTAATAATAAAATTAATTCTATTTTTTTTTACTTATGAATTTAATATCGTCATTGAAGCTTTCGGCGAAGCTTCCATCGACGCTTCCATCGAGATCGTGTATCAGATCTCGGATTTTGAAATTCTTGACGTGATTCTTATGGCTTTTAACTGAGAAATTAGGCAATGGTTGGTGCGTATTTGTTGCCGAAGTAGGCTTTGAAGTTTCTGGTTATCTCTTTGTTGCCTTTGTTAATGCAGTTTTTCGATATGGTTGAGATTCGTTCTAGGTATGGGATCAAGGATCTTTGGAATTTAGTTGGTAGATCTCTGAATTTGCTAATGAAATATTCTTCTTCGTTGTAGAGCGGGAATAATTTGATTTCTTTCTCGATTGTTTTGATTTGGTCACTGGCTTTGAATATGGTGATTTCTTCTCTGAAGAAGATGAATAAAGCTTGAACTTGAGGATTTTGTGGTGGTTTTGTTTTTGGATGAGCTTGATTTGGACTAATCTGCTGATTTCTTGATCAAAGAAGTAACGGGTTTTGTGGGATTTGTGGGTTTTATTCGAGAATTCATCTCTAGTGTCCCTATATTAGAAATTCATGAGCTAAAATCTCATAACACCCTTTCTATCAAAACAAATTCTCAAAACTCCCTCAATGGTAAAAGGACAATATTACCCTTAATGAAGATTGTTTTAGGTTAAATATAATTAAATAAGTAATTGTTCAACGAAAAACACAGTAGCTTAGTGGTTGTGAGCTCCATGCGCACGCGCGCGCGCCCAGGGTTCGAATCCCACTATGCGCGGTACAACTGGTACAACTAGGGTGCAACTGGTACAACTAGGGGATATATGGTACAACTATGCGAGGTGCAACTGGTACAACTATGGTGCAACTGGTACAACTAGGGGATATATGGTACAACTATGCAAGGTGCAACTAGGAGATATATGGTACAACTATTCTTTAAAAATTGTTAGAGGGGTAGTTTCGTCCTTTCATTAAAAAGAGGGGTAGTGAGATTAAGTGGGGGTAATGCAGAGATGAATTTCTGGTATAGGGACACTAGAGATGAATTCTCGAAATTCATCTCTGCATTACCCCCACTTAATCTCACTACCCCTTTTTTTAAGGAAAGGACGAAACTACCCCTTGCACCTTGCATATTTGTACCATATATCCCCTAGTTGTACCAGTTGCACCTCGCATAGTTGTACCATATATCCCCTAGTTGTACCAGTTGCACCTTAGTTGTACCAGTTGTACTGCGCATAGTGGGATTCGAACCCTGGGCGCGCGCGTGTGCGCATGGAACTCACAACCACTAAGCTACTGTGTTTTTCGTTGAACAATTACTTATTTAATTATATTTAACCTAAAACAATCTTCATTAAGGATAATATTGTCCTTTTACCATTGAGGGAGTTTTGAGAATTTGTTTTGATAGAAAGGGTGTTATGAGATTTTAGCTTGTTTTATTCCGATGAGCCCTCATTTGGAGCAGATTAACGGAGAAATCTGTGACCATTTCAAAGCACTTGTGTATGCCTTTTCCTCCCTAACTAATCTCAAAAATAGTAGAATTTACGATATTGAGATTTTCTCTATACGAGAGATTAAACATCTATTTTGCAGGAATGAGTTTTAAAGGTTGGAGAAGATTAAGGATTCTTATAGACAAAGCAAGCAATTATTGATAAAATCTGTGTGTTGATGAAATCTATGGATGCCATGATCCTTTCCAAGTTTCACGTTAGTGTGTTGTTTATGAAGTAATAATTGGAACACTAACTTAGTAACGTAGCTCCTTCAAACTTCTGAGTTAGTGGTATATAATTATAGGTTCTGACCATTTGTGTGCCTTAATTTCTTCTACCTAGTGTTTGGTTTTTATATACTTTTAAAAATCTGCTTGTTTATTATATTTCCATTGATTTATGTGACAGATAAAGAACTCAACTTTCATGTTGCACTAAAAAAAGGTAAGTGCGTCCACTTTCAAGGAGCTGCATTGTATGTACCTATATTTGATTTTCTCATATGTTTGTCGGTATGTCTTGATATGCTTGTCATTTGTTGTGTGAGTGCAGGTACTTTAATACACTCGCCAACAAGAAAATTGAACATTTTGATATTTTACAGTGGTGAACCTACACCTGAAGAAAACGTTCAAATAGATGTTGGATTCAGACAATTAGGAAGATCTTTATAAAAGTTAAGGTCATTATGGAATGCCTTCCTAAAATTTAAGACTGCTTTCATAAAAGCTATTGAATCCTTCCTAATTTTTTAAAAAATGTGTTTTTAAAATTTCTTTATATGTGTTTTGTGCCTTATTGTATCACATTCACATATTATTCCATTAATGATGTATAATAATTTGATTTGGTGCACATATTGGTGTTTTACAACAAAGGTAGAAAATAGGAATATCTAGCATGATGTTTTATTTTATTTTTATGAAGGTCTTACTAAAATGCGAGATATCTTTCCTAAATATTTTATTGTGCATAAAAATAGGTTCCGTAGTGTAATATAACTGGGTTATCAACAAAAGTTTAAACGTTACGTAGTAATGATAGATGTTGTTGGTTTGGTTTTCCAAGTTACAAGAACAGGAGAAGGTAATCTACAAGCTATCAATGAACCATCTATAAATAATGATTTTATGAAAATAAATTTGAATTCATGAAACAAAGAAAACTTCAACATAAAAACTCAGCATTACTAAAAAAAATGTAAAACATAGAAAGAAAACTCCATTAGTAAAGGGTAATGGTATCATTTTTGTGTTACCCTAGTGTTTACCAATATCCAGAATTTTTATGAAAGTCATCCTGAAATCTAAACTTGTTATGAAGGTCATCATGAAGTTCTAAGAATTCTTCCCGAATTTCGTGTAATCCTTCCTGAATTTCACCATTATCACGACCAAGTGGCATCATGCATTTTCTTGCTGCAACAGTTGTTGGTCCTCCTAATGAACCTCCCTGTAAGAGTTAAATCCCACAGATTCGCAGTTACCTTCGAACACAATCTAAGCACTCCCTTGACTGAACACAATCTAAGCACTCCCTTGACTGAACACAATCTCAACCACAATAGTCTATGAGATTGTAAGTGTTAAATAAGCTGCAACCAAGAATGTTTGTGAGAAATGAGAAGTCAAACCTTCTCTTCCTTCTTCTTCTTCTCCTGCTCAAGTTCCTCAACTATAAAGATCTTCTTCTCTGCTTTGGACTACGAACTAAGAAAAAAAAAAATTCCATTCTTAGAAGAATTTCACAATTCAGTGATAATCAATGATAGTGTAATCAGAGAGAACAATCGCAGTAGTGGATTCATAAAAGCCAAGACTAAGATGCTGCACAGGATACAAGACGATAAGCAAGTCTAACCAGTTCAAATAAGTGAATTCAACAATTTGAGAGAGAGAGAGTGAGAGAGAGAGAGAGAGAGAGAGAGAGAGAGAGAGAGAGAGAGAGAGAGAGAGAGAGCTAACGCCCAGCTGCTCAAACGCGGAGATGTCTCGATTCAAATGCGGAGCCGTCTCGATTCAAACGCGGAGCCGTCTCGATTAAACGCGGAGCCGTCTCGATTCGATTGTGCCTGAGAAGAATNCCAAGTGGCATCATGCATTTTCTTGCTGCAACAGTTGTTGGTCCTCCTAATGAACCTCCCTGTAAGAGTTAAATCCCACAGATTCGCAGTTACCTTCGAACACAATCTAAGCACTCCCTTGACTGAACACAATCTAAGCACTCCCTTGACTGAACACAATCTCAACCACAATAGTCTATGAGATTGTAAGTGTTAAATAAGCTGCAACCAAGAATGTTTGTGAGAAATGAGAAGTCAAACCTTCTCTTCCTTCTTCTTCTTCTCCTGCTCAAGTTCCTCAACTATAAAGATCTTCTTCTCTGCTTTGGACTACGAACTAAGAAAAAAAAAAATTCCATTCTTAGAAGAATTTCACAATTCAGTGATAATCAATGATAGTGTAATCAGAGAGAACAATCGCAGTAGTGGATTCATAAAAGCCAAGACTAAGATGCTGCACAGGATACAAGACGATAAGCNCGTGTCCAGTTATGGATTCGTAGGTGATGTTCAGATTGAAATCAGGGTACGGGATGAATCGTATCGGTGGAGACAGAGAAGAAACGATATAAACTTTAATTTTATTGATAATTTAATTTTTTCCAAAATTAATGATAATATAAATGTGTGCTAGTTTTGGAACATTTAAAAGCATGTGCTAATTGTGGAAGAAAAACTTAAAATGGTGCTATTTTTGTCAATTGCCCTATATTTAATGGAACAACAATTACTTTCAAGAGTTACTATTATTAATTAGAGTTTTTTCAAAAAACAAACACAAAAATTTAAAGTTTTTTTTAAATCAAGAGGTTATTCAATTATTGGTGTTAAATTATAAATTCATGTCATCGATTAAAAGTCAGTGTATATTATTATTTTAATTATAATATAATATGTTTGTTAGTGGTAAATTATAAATAAATGTTACAGATTAAAAAACCATAAGGATTTGGTGCATATTATTATTTATAATTCTAAATAATGTAAATAATTAAAATAGTTTGAGTGATCTATGTTAAAAATGGTGAAATTTATTAAACAAAGGTATATCTGAAAAAGGAGAAAATATTAATCAAGTGCTCAAAAAATAAAGTAATGTATATATTTAATAGAAATGTATAAGGTTACTTGAAATAAAAATATTAAAGAAAACTTATTCTCAACATCGCACACACTAAAAAAAATAGTGCAAAATACTAAGAAGAAATTTGAAAAAGCTATTTGTAATAAAAACAATTATAATGGTAGTGGTAGATTGTGAAATTTTAATTAAAATTTAAAAAGAATTATATTTTTGGATAAATATACATATTTAAAAGTCAAAGTAATCTTATGAATTTGTAGATTTAGGAGAATCAAATTTTAAAAAAACTTTGCGACAAAGGGTGGGTATATTCTCTAAGATTGTTTTAACGTCTACGTTTGTAAATAATGATCACTCAACCGATAAAAAGAAAAGAGTATTAGAAAAATTGAAAAGATGAAAATAGTTATGATTTGTTTTCATAATCAATATATTATAAGTAAGATAATAGAATCTAAAAAGAGAGTAGATGCAAGAGATGACGATTGTATACAAGAAATAAAGAAATAATTAATTGTGAAAAAATGTTAAAAGAAATAAATAAGTTACATATGGCTTAATAAATTACATTTGACATCTATATAGATTTATATTTTAATATTATATAATTGTAATTATATTCAACGGCTCGTCTTAATGATAAAAAAATTATAGTTCTGCGCAATGCGCAGTTTGTAAATCTAGTCAAAATAATAAAGACGTTTTAGTTGGATGCGTAAGAAAAGGTTGCAAAATTACTTAACATAATTAATAGTCTAAATGTGAAGTGACTTTAGTGTAGTGACCAATGGTAAGTCTTTAATGCACAATGCACCATCACACCAGGGATCGAGTCTCGCTCCCTACATTTGTAGAGATTTGGCTAATGAATCGGCTTATTATGGCCCAATGGTTGATAAAAGAAAAAAAAAATTAATAGTCTAAATAGTACGAATAAGTAGTAGGGTTAAATGAATTAAATTTTTGTGTCGGAAATATATATAACATCATTTATAAACAAATTTTTGTAATACATTACTTTCTTTCATAGTTAAGGAGGAAGTATCAAACTGTACGTGAACGAAATTATTGTTGACTCAACTGCATTTTACAATTATCTTGAATTGTCATTAAGTGTGTTTAGTTAGAGAATTTTGTAACGATTCGGATTTGATCTTTATAACTATTTTTAAAAGTTTAGTTCAGATTTTATCTTTATAACTGTTTTTTCTTCTTTGGTATCAGATTTATGTTTTACCGATATCTAAAATGACATATATTTTTTACCAAGCTAAAACTTACTTGAATTGCATCGATTTTATCTGGATTGAACACACGATTGACAGCCAAAAAAGAAAAAGAAAAAAACCTCACAGGGTCATCCTTCATTTTCAATCTTAAATATTGGTGGTTGAAGTCTTTAAATTTCTTGTTTCAATCTCAATCAAAACTAAAACATGTGTAGTTTGTTGTCTTTTCTAGAATTAAATGAGAAAAGTTTTTAGAAAACAACCTTAAAGTTATAAATAATTTCTCTAGTTTGTATGCTAATGTATGTCAAGGTTATCACAATTATTTTCGCCATCTGGTTTTAATGTAAAACTATACTCCCACACATGGCCCAGGACAACGGGTTAGTTTCTTTGAATACTCTTTTCTCGGAAAATTTCACCAATGCTCATAATTTCTTTTATTTATGTAGTCTCTTAAAAGAGCCAAAACTCTATGTAACTGGATGAAGAATGAAACTTTGGCTAGGGGCTATATATTAGATTAATCAAGAGAAATAGAAAGCGTAAAACTAGCTATGTGATATTAAAAGGTTGGTACCTCGTACGATATTACAAGTGAAAATGCAGATTCTGATACAGCAGACTGTAAAGAACAACAGGTTGTAGAGGAACAGCGGGATGTGGAGGAACAGCGTGCTGTGTTGGATCAAGAAACTGCATCAGATTACATTAGACAACAGAATTGCTGACATGGATGCGTGAGATGACGTGGAAAAGCTTGAGTGGATGAATGACGAGCTAAAGAGTTGCCAATTTAGTGAGGCGACAAAAAGAAAATGCTGTAGATGTAGAGATTTAAGAAATATTCTCTACAACAAATAAGGAAAATGATAAGCTTGAGGAGCAAGCAGTTTCCTAATCCTTTGGTACTTAGAGATTCGTCGTTTAGGGTTCCTGAAGTCGTGTATAAGTATTCTAGGTGAGGCCACGAACTACCTTAAGCACTCTAGAATACTATTGAGTTTTCGTGAACCTTTGAAGCTACAAAAATGAGCTAAGAAGGTAGGTGTTTAAATTCTCTTAGATCAACACATGAGGGTGTTTGGATCATTAGGAGAGTAGACTTAGACTTGTTTTTAGTTGGGTACAACCCTATTGAGAGGGGTAGGGTGGTAAAGTCCAAGATAAAAGTATCTTTGTAAAAGATAGAGCTGTTTTATAGAGTTTCCACCCTTGGAAAGATCCTGTCAGAGAAAAAGATCATCTCATTTGTGCTTAAGCAATGTCTTGATAACCATGTAAAGAATAACAAGAGGCTGAATAAAGGAGCAAAGGATCTGGACAAGCGACTGCTCACTCACAAAGGCACTATGATATGAAGAATCATGGAACTCAAGTGGTCACATGTGTGTGGTCAATGGGTCTATATATGATCAGACTACAGACATAGGTCATACAACAGTAGTACTTCAAAACATAGATGATGATGTTAGACGGGTGTCTACATTCAACTTGTAGAAGGCTAAACAGGTGACTTTATTGAACAATCTGGAAGGCAAAGTGCGTTGTTGTTGGTATTGTAGTCTGACTGGTCATGATAAGTTTGATTGCAACATACTTCAGAATCGTGTGATTCAACTCATACGCAAGAAGAAGTTTCACAATGTTGGTAGGCGAGGCAATCAAGGGTACATCAAGGTTGGTAGACGAGGCTAGACTACATTGTGTAAGAGATCTGAATGGAAGAACATGTTACTGTTATTATGGAAGTCAGAATCACCACAAACTCCCTGTTTTAAGTGTCTTGATTGTACTATACCACACACACATCAGACGGAGTGTCACAAACATGTTTGAAGATACAGGCGAGTACATCAAGAAGCGTGAGATGAATTTTTATGTTGCTCACACTGATGATGATCAACAGACTATTGTACGGGAGCACTGGTACAATGGTTGTTCTAAGCATATAACTGGGAGCCAAGGAAGTTTACACAACTTTGAAGAGTGTTCAATTGGCAAGGTCACTTTTGGAGATGGAGCTGAAAGTGAAATCCATGGCAAAGGAACATCTGTTGGTGAAAATCAGCCCCTACTGCAAACTGTGTATTTGGTTGATGGCCTGAAGACTAATTTGATTAGCATCAGCCAGCTGTAAGATGAGAGATTGGATGTTACCTTCACCAAGGTAGGATATAAGGTTGCAGATGAGCATGGAAATATCAGACTTAAAGGTCAGTGGTCTAAGAATAGATGTTATGTGTGGAAGTCCATCAATCCACATGCAAAGGAGTTCAACCAAAAGTCTTATGATGTCTGGAGACATGATCTTAAGGGGTGCATCAACCACCTGTTGTTAAGTGTAAGCTGAAGCAATCAGAGTTGAGAATCACATCCACCAAGATGATGCTGGAAGGATTCAGGAGGGCAGAGTTGTTGTGTCTGCTACTACAACACAGAGTTATTGGAGTCTTGCTAATGGATGCAATATCACATGAGGGGCTCGTTGCAAATCACACTATTGAGACGGTCATTACATATCTTAGAGAACTCAACCATTTGGATTCCACTCCACTAGAGGACAGAATCATTAAGTCTGCTTGTAATATGGATGGTAATTGCGTTGTGCTGAAGGATCTCAGCTGTCTAGTATCTATTCTTGAAACTGTTACACTTGCTGAAGCATTGAGTGATGCTGAGTGGGTCATTACTGTGCAAGACAAACTAGAGCTGTTAAAACACATGAATGATTGGATCTTGATTCCACGACCATCTTACATAAATGGTATATCTTCTCAAGGTCTTGTCTCAAAGTGGGTCTTCCAAAATAGGACATGTTGTGAGGAACAAAGCACGATTGTTAGTTCCAAGTCCTGAGGAGAATCAAGTACATAAAATCCCTGTACTTTACTACGAGGCAATTAAGAATCTGGTTTGGATTGCGTGTGTCCATGACTTCAAGCTGTTTAAGGTGGATGTTAGTAGGATTGCTAAGAATGGGTTCCTTTAAAGATTTGTACACATAGAACAACCAGAGGGTCTTGAGGATCCTAATCATCCTAATCATGTCTACCGATTGAAGCAAGTGACTGAAGTTGTTGAATACAGTCGACAATCTAGGTACGAATGTCTGATGATGTTTCTACTTGAACAAGGGTTCATACAAAAAAAAAGACGAGAAGATGCTGTTTGTGCTCAACAACACAGAAGGGTTAGTTTTTTCTCAGATCAGTGGGTGGGTCATAAATTTTTGGAGCTACATATCAAAATCTGCTAAATCAATTTCTGAGCAGTGTTATGCAATATTTCAAAGTGGACTTAGCAGAAATATGCGAGAGGACTAGTCATTACATGTGGGTTGCAAGACTGTAAAGTAGAGACTACACCCATGGGAACTAGTAATAACTTATCTGAAGATGAATCAGGAGACTGTGTGGATGGTGACTGATGTCTCTCTATTTTACCCTGTTTTAGCATGCATTTATCTCCTCTTTTGCATTGTTTAGAGTTAGTTCTAGCACTTTTATACTTTATATTCTCAGTTTATGCATTAGGATAGTTTTTGCATGGTATTTGCATATTTGTGTGCATAAACAGGTGATTTAGGTATTTTGGAAGCATCAAGGAGGAGTTATGATCAGAAGAGGACATCCAGTAAATGGAGTCAAGTTCAAGAAGGAGATTAGGAGAGCTCGAGCATTCACACAATCACCAGCTCGACTAAGCACACGGCCGAGTATCCGGTCGAGCATTCATATCCGACTCTATTTTGTCTGTCAGCCAAATTAGGGCTACCTCACTCTACAATAAATATGTGTTGTCACCTGGCCGAATAGGCAGTCCTAGTGAGTCATCTTTATTTGCTTTTTACCTTCTTTTTTTCTCTTGCTTAGCTCTAGGGTTTTAAACATTTTGTAATCCAGATATCTTTTGATCTATTGAGTATTTGCACTTGCTTCTTTATATAATGTTGTTCATCTCATCTTCATCTATCTATTTATGTATATTTCAATGATTTCTGGGTTAATGTTCTTGAGTATGATTTGTAGATCTAAGTAGTGATTAGGTTCTTGGAGATGGGTTAGGTTGGTAAAGAGTTCAGTTTGTTTAGGTTGTTTAAGCTTTGATTGTTATAGATCCCTTATGGATTAGGTGTTCTCTATGCTATCTTTGTTCTGAGAAGTTAATGATAGATCTTAGGTGTTTTAACATTCAAAAGATGTTTAAGATGTTTGATTAGACTAATACTAGAGATTACTGTGTCTAGCTCAAGAGATTGATTGTCTTGGGTGGTTTTTGACAAATAATGATCTGAGTTTTAATATCTTTTTATTCATGTCTTAGCTAGTGAGAACTAAGTCTAGAATGTTTAAACATGATTATTATTGTTATGAGAGTGAATTAGTAAGTTTATGATATCATTGACTAGGGATTAGCTTCTATGTGTTTTGTTAAACAACCTAGATAGATTAGGCTTGATGCCAACCCATTATTCCCATCTCTAAGATCTGTTTGCTATTTGTTTGCTTCTACTTTCCTAGTTAATCGCTTCATAATCGTTTGATTTGCATTTCTGGTCTTTGTTTTGCTTTTGTTCATATGTTCTACTTCACTCGACCATGTGCTTGACCATGGTTCATACCTTGCTGGATCGAGCACTCAATCAAGCACAAGTTTACTTTCTTTTTTATGCGCTGTACTGTTCAAGTCTGTCTTTATTTACTTATGCGTATTAATCCATCCTGCTTAGCATAGTTTATTACACTTTTTTATAGTTTAATTTGGCATTAGTACTGCTTTAAGTTGTTTAGCTCATTGCATTACATTTCTGTTCATTAGGTTGATAGTCAAACTCTCATCTTTATAATTAGCTTAACTTGAATGCATTGATCATGTTTTGACTGTTTACATATCACACTCATTATGGATTGACATCCTTTATGCTACAACATCATAAAGGTTATTGAAACACCTTGCATTGCATTCCCATCCTCATATAAGATCTTACTTATGTTTGTTTGACTTCTGCCATTCATTCATAAGTCCCAAAAAGATATTTTTTTAGTGACTAGTACAGAGGATGGTTGCTTGCTTGAAAATGTATTGCACCAGTTGACCAGACATTTGTTATGATGTCACAACTTGTGAGCGGTACTGTTGAAATCCTTAAGTATCGCACATGAGAGCTGTTGAAATGATTGTTAAGTATTTCAAGGGCACATGCGACATGAGGTTGATGTATATAATTAGAGCTGACATAAATCTAAAGGGTTATTGCTCTTTGAATCACCATCAAGGTTTAACTGGTGGTTGTTTTCTTCGGGGAACAAATCTAATATTGTGTTACGCTCAGAAGTCTGTTAAGGTACCCTGTTCAGTTACTGAATCTGAGGTTAATGCCTTGGGAGTCTGTTTTATAACTTGGTGAGGATGAAACAATTAAAAACAGCGTACGGTACCTTCTTAGACTCTGCTTCAATTTTGTGTGATAAGCAAGTCTTTGATAATATTGATATAGATCATGTATCACAAAATAAAATTGGAACTCATGATAGATATCAGTTTATTCATAGATTAGCCGAGGAGAAACTAATAATATTAGAGCATCTGAGCACTGAACTGCAGATTGATGATTTATTTACAAAACCTTTGGACCTGGATCAACTCATGATTCTAAGAAAAGCCATAGGTGTTTGTGAGATCTTATATATGTTTTGTGAGTTGCACTGATCAGATATAAGGACATGCATCAGAACAGGCCATGGAATTCCTGGAATGTATAACTCTGTCCGAACAAACAATTAGTGGAAAATAGCTGCATGTCTTGTCAATTCATAATGGGGATCTCGTAAAATGTTATCATGAAGAAAGAGGTCAAAGAGCTGAGGAGAGGAATTATTGTGCATTCCATTCTGAAAGAAGTATCAGTTGTTTGTAAAATATAGATTAATGTGGCTGGTATGTCTGCAACAGAGCGCTGAAGAATAATAACAAGTGAATGCACATATATCAGCGGTTGAGAAGTTAAGTGATATCGTTGATAGAAATTAGGAGATTCAATAGAAGATCGTTCATATCATCAAACTATGAAGATCATCCATATCTGTTGGATCTAAGCTCTGAGGAAGTGTATCATGAAAAGTAAAAAAAAAAAAAATAGAGAAATGACTTGATACACTTCTATCCATCCACTCTCCAAATGAAATTCCAGCTGCCTGCTCAATGTTGGACCATGAGAATCAAAGTCATGACAGAGCGAAAGATGAGCCACTGATCACAGAGCTATTTCTTTGAAGATTCACAAAAGGTTGTGGTAGTTTATGGTGAAGTCCTCAACAAGTGGTTGAAAAATATCACATAACAAATCTCAAGGTATACAAAATCTTGCTCTAAGAAGTAAAAATTAATATAAGAGTGCTCTCTATCGTCTGTTTCTTTTTGGGTTCCCTCCGCTTCCTATGTTTAACTTGTTTAGGAAATCTCATATTGTAGGTAAAAAGCTGAAAAAGAATAACATGCTGTAAAATCAGATGATTGATTACTTAAACACAAATCTGATTGTTGAACATACTGTTGATGGAAATTCATTTATGTTTTCAACAAGTGTGCACTGATGTTTTTGTTAATTATTTCAGGTTTAGCTTATTTTTTCCAGCTCACTGGAATGATCTTGATTCTCAATGTGGTAAAATCCGTAGAGCAACAATGGATCAAGGTCTGACATCTTTAACGATGGATTGATCATTGAAGTAGGATCAGAGAGCTGCATGTTCATCTGATTCTTTGGGTGTAAAGAAGATACCCATGAGTACTGAAGGGTTGAAAGTAGCTGTTACTGAAACTCACAACCTGCTTCTGAAACGACCGACCTTTTTTTTTCTTTTTAATAAATAATAATTAATATAAATATATAAATAAACTACAACTAGTGGTCCCATACCCACTAGCCTCTTAACCACATTCACAAGCAACAGCGGAACAATAACAAGCAATATCCAATAATACTCCAACAACAATCCAATATCATAGCATAAACAATAACCAAATACCAAACAACAAGAAACAAGGAACCAGCAACCTAGCAATGTTTCTAATGACTCAACTCTAGCAACCTAGCAATGCCAGACAACATCCAATCGAGTCCCTAGAACATCCTCCTCTTCATTGCCTTGATTCCACGATCA
>NC_025701.1:21791295-21795516 GCF_000633955.1 Camelina sativa
TTTTTTTTCTTTTAATAAATAATAATTAATATAAATATATAAATAAACTACAACTAGTGGTCCCATACCCACTAGCCACCTAACCACATTCACAATCAACAGCGGAACAATAACAAGCAATATCCAATAATAAACCAATAATACTCCAACAACAATCCAATATCATAGCATAAACAATAACCAAATACCAAACAACAAGAAACAAGAAACCAGCAACCTAGCAATGTTTCTAATGACTCAACTCTAGCAACCTAGCAATGCCAGACAACATCCAATCGAGTCCCTAGAACATCCTCCTCTTCATTGCCTTGATTCCACGATCACACTTTGCCTTTACCTGCACACCACAAACAACAATTGAGATGCGTAAGTATTATCATAAATACTTAGTGAGGCAATCCTCCCATCTACTGGGCTATACACACAAGCAACAATGATTCCAAAGTTCCAAAACAAGCAACAAACAAACACACAAACCAGGAAATCAAACATCGTCTCGCTGGAAGGGAGGTGTCGACCGACACCAGCCTAGTGTCGACCAACACTGGCCTTGGTGTCGACCGACACTACCCCACAGTGTCGATCGATGCCCAATTTGCTGGTGTCCATCGACACCAAGTGGTGTCCATCGACACCAAGTGGTGTCCATCGACACCCCTTCTGCAACTGCGATCCGCGCGAAGTTGAGAGTCGAATCTGACTCCCAAATCTCCTCCAACTCGTCCAATACTCGAAACCCAGGCCTTATACCACCGTAGGAACCTGTATCAACCAATCCCAGCAAGAAAAACACACAAACAAGCAACAACAAGCAAGAACAAGGGAATCAAAGGCTTAGATTAGCCATGATCATGCACTCACCTCTTGCAGGAAGTTTCTGACCAACAATGGATGAATCCACACTCCCAGCAAGCTTCCCACACGTTCCAAGCCTTGAATCCTCACTCCCACAGCAAGATCTCACCCACAAAGCCTTGAAATCTCACAAAACTCCCAAAAACTCAAGAACGATGTTTTTCTCCTCTTTCTCTTGTTTTTCAGCGGCTAGACAACACACAACACGACCTAGGTCGTTTTCCCCACTTAATAACACGGTTTAATGGTTCTTCCTAAACCAAACCGGTCCAAATCGATCAAAAATCCAATCTGGTCGAACCAGAAATAAGTGGTGTCGACGGACACTACCCCAAGTGGTGTCCATCGACACCCATCCCCAAAAACCAGTTTTTGGTTCGCGGATGGTACAATTCTCCCCCACCAATCTAGATTCGTCCTCGAATCTCAAATAACCATCAGTCAAGGACTCCTGTGCAGCCGTCTCCACGGCCCGCACTCCTTCGACCGATCTTACAGAAGGTCACCTCTAGGCGATAGACTCACGCTCCAGGCGTCATTTGCTCTTGACTTTTTGGACTTTCCTTTACTCGTAGGCCTAAACCTTGAGTTTTTATTGGCTCCTCATCAGACCTAAGTCTGCATGCCAAATGTTGGCTCCTCATCAGGCCGAAACCCGCATGCCATAATATATAAGGAAATGTCCAAACTCGTCTCTCGGGTTGCCACCCTACAGCGCGCCCCCAGATCGTCATCCGAAGTCGATATACCAACCACACTCCCGAGCCACAAAGTCTCTGAATATGGCAGTACTAGGAGAACCTAAGTCCCCCAAGAGTCGCGAGCAAACGATTCTGAACATGTCTGAGTCCTATCTCTATCCAGGTTTCCTTCCCGTGACTCGCGTAAAAACATCTCAATGTCCTACCAACCACATATTCCCTCACTGGAATACCTCATGACCACACAAGGATCATATACACGCCACAAGGGCCGCCACAAAGGCCAAACAAAATGTCCTAAAGAGGACCGCCACCAAGGCCAAACAAATGTCCTAAAGAGGACCGCCACCAAGGCCAAACAAATGTCCTAAAGAGGACCGCCACCAAGGCACTCTGGCTAAACAGCCCGCCACAAAGGCCATCTGTCCCGAAGGACCGTCACAAAGACACTCTGGCTAAACAGCCCGCCACAAAGGCCAAACAAATGTCCTAAAAAGGACCGCCACCAAGGCCACACAAATGTCCTAAAGAGGACCGTCACAAAGACACTCTGGCTAAAAAGCCCGTCACAAAGACCACACATTGTCTAAAAAGACCGCCACACACGGGCACACTGACTCAAAAGTCCGCCACTAAGGCCACACACAAGCCCCTTTTAAGGCTCTCCACCGCTAAAATGGACAAATTCTAACTCCCATAAAACTTTCCATATTTAGCACTTTCCATTTTTGGAAACTTTCCACTTTTGGAAACTTCTCCTTCAGGAAACTTTCCTTCACAACCCCGCCTCACGGAAACTTTGTACCCCAACACCACCTCATCTTGTTACTGAGTCGCACAACCAACCACCCTAAGCGACCGAGTAACAAGAGAGATGGGCTGGAATACTCCATTCCCGCTCCAGCCACGGATTACAGATGGGACCAGGCTAAACAAGCTCAAGTCGCGGCTTGCTTCTCATACCACTTCTTGAACCTTGCCTTCATCTTTGCCTCAGGCTCCCAAGTCTGCTCCTCAACACCATCACAGTCCCACAGGACTCTCATCAAAGGAATCTTCTTCTTCCGAAGTTCCTTGATCCTCCTCTCGAGAACCCTCACTGGTCTCGCCTCCAAAGTCATGTTAGGCTGAAGATCCTCAGGAATCTTAGCCAACACCTCCTCTCCCTCACGGAGACACTTCCGCAACATAGACACATGGAAAACCTTATGGAATGCACGCATCACCTCAGGTAACTCCAATCTATATGCCACTGGTCCAACCCGCTCAATCACTCTGAATGGACCCATATACCTCGGACTCAACTTAGTCTCTGACAATGACCTGTTCGGACCCCGCAACATGGCCATCTTGAGGTACACTCTGTCTCCTACCTGAAACTCAAGATCTCTCCTCCTCCTATCTGCATAACTCCTCTGCCTATCCTGAGCCTCCTTCATGTTCAGCTTGAGAACCCGAATCTTCTCTGAGGTCTCCTGAACAAAACTAGCACCAAACATGCTCCTCTCCCCCACCTGAGTCCAGCATAATGGTGTACGACATGGTCTCCCATACAAAGCCTCATAAGGAGCCATCTTAATACTCGCCTGATAACTGTTGTTGTAAGCAAACTCTACCAGGTTCAGGTGATCTGCCCAATGGCCACCCCAATCCAACACACACATCCTCAGCAAATCCTCCAGCGTCTGGATCGTCCTCTCAGACTGTCCATCTGTCTGGGGATGATAAGCTGTACTCATATGCACCTTAGTGCCCATCTCTGCCTGAAATGCCTTCCAGAACACCGAAGTGAACTTAGAATCCCTATCAGACACAATGCTCGCTGGCACCCCATGCAACCTGACTATCTCCCTCACATACTTCTTAGCCAAGACCGCTGCTCCATCAGTCTTCTTAATGGCCAGAAAATGTGCTGACTTAGTCAACCGGTCCACAATGACCCAAATAGCATCAAAGGTCCGTGACACTGGCAATCCCACCACAAAATCCATGGTGATCATATCCCACTTCCACTCAGGAATGGGTAAACTCTTCAGTAACCCGCCAGGAACCTGATGCTCAGCCTTCACTAGCTGACACACATCACACCTCGAAACCCAACTAGCTACATCCTTCTTCATCCCGACCCAATGATAGTACCTCTTGAGATCACGGTACATCTTAGTCGCTCCTGGATGAATGGACAACTTGCTCGCATGAGCCTCTCTCAGAATCTCCTGTCTCAACTCCTCATCCTTGGGCACACAAACCCGACCGTGCACCAAGATAGTACCATTATCTGAGACCTGATACTCTGAATCCACATCCTTAGAGGCATTCACCAGCCCCAAATCCTTCTCCTGAGCCAACCGCACCCTACTCAGAAGATCTGCTCTATTTACTGCTANAAGCCTTCCTCACACTCTTCTGACCAGACAAAAGGAACATCCTTCCCTGTCAACTTAGTCATAGGACGTGCTCTGCTTGCAAACCCCTGCACAAATCTCCTGTAGTAACCTGCCAATCCAAGAAAACTCCTGATCTCTGTGGCATTCTGCGGTCTAGGCCAATCCCTAATAAACTGAATCTTCTCTGGATCTACAGAAACCCCCTCAGCAGAAACAATGTGACCCAGAAACCCCATCTCACGCTGCCAAAAACTACACTTGCTCAACTTGGCAAACAA
>NC_025701.1:21795576-21796672 GCF_000633955.1 Camelina sativa
AGGTCCCTACACAAACCTCATGTGTTGAGAAACTAACACTTTATCACAGGAAACATATACTATCTGAACCTACTAAAATTCACAAAGTTAAAGTACCAGAAACTGTACCTGTGATCGCCCCGGCACTGGTTCCACCAGTCTCAGCTGTCGTGTAAACTCGTGGCGCCTGCTCAATCCGTGCCACCTGCTGACCTCCAGGCTGCACCTGCTGCAATGCTGCCACTGCTGCCGGCTGCAACTTGGGACAAAAAGGCCTGATGTGCCCTGTCTCCCTACAATGATAACATACCCGAGGTCCTGTCGTCGGAACACTCCTCTTGGGACAACTAGCAACCCTGTGATCCTTGCTCCCACAACCGAAGCAACCCGCACCACTCGGCTTCTGCGTAGCCTCCCACTTCCTCTTGGTTCCCTGAGCATGCCTACCGCCCCTGCTAGAACCACCCTGCTGCTGAGCCTTACTAGGCTGAACTGCTGGAGCTACCGCCACTGACTGTGCCCGGATATCCTCCTCAATCTCTGCTGCAGTCTCAACCAGCTCTGCACGCGTAGCATAACTCCGCCCTCTACAGTGAACTCTCAAGTCATCACGTAGAGCCCTCAAGAACCTCCTGATCTGAGCCTCCTCAGGCTCCATAGCCCGACCTCCATAACAAAGAAGTCGACTGAACTCCAAGTCCAGCTCCCGCACTGACCGTGTCCCCTGAGACAACTGAAGGAACTGCACCTCCAAACGATCCAATGCCTCTCTAGGAAAATACTTGTGGTTGAACTCTAGAACGAAGTCAGCCCAAGTCATCTCCCGCTGCACCCTCCTTGCAGCCACAGATCTCCACCACAACTCCGCATCACCACTTAAAAAGTAGACCCCTATGTCCACCCAAAACTCCTCAGGACATCTCAGAGTATGGAAGTTACGTTCCACTCTCGTCTTCCACGCATCCGCAGCAGTAGGATCTACACCTCCTGAAAACTGCTCAGTACGCAACCGACCCATCTCTGTCAACATGCTGAGATAACGAGCATGGACCCCCGCATCCGCAGCCACTGGCTGCCGCTCCTCCGCCACCACTGGTGGCACTACCTGAGCCTGAGC
>NC_025701.1:21798574-21815911 GCF_000633955.1 Camelina sativa
TTTTTCTCCTCTTTCTCTTGTTTTTCAGCGGCTAGACAACACACAACACGACCTAGGTCGTTTTCCCCACTTAATAACACGGTTTAATGGTTCTTCCTAAACCAAACCGGTCCAAATCGATCAAAAATCCAATCTGGTCGAACCAGAAATAAGTGGTGTCGACGGACACTACCCCAAGTGGTGTCCATCGACACCCATCCCCAAAAACCAGTTTTTGGTTCGCGGATGTTACAGCTTCAAGCTGTGAAAGTGCTCTAGAGGATTCCTGCTGAGTTGTCATGCGCCTAAGGACGAATCGAACAACTGATTCTGGGTCTAGATCGATAAATGAGCATAATGGCGGTACCATGATATGAAGGAATATAGCTACCTATGTCGGAGGCTGATGAGTGTTCCTGAACAAAAGACTGAGCTCGCAAGCTATTATGTGACTATTATGTTTGTACAACAGGTGGTTTTTCATTAGGGTCCCGTCTTTGATCAAGTATTTGATGCAAGGGAATGTTACCAGAAGCTGGACTGTGCTACAAAGCAAGTGTCTATGTATGACATATACATTGTCATCTGTATCACTAGTAAAATACTCAACAAGTTTCACCTTGGATCATTATATCCGAAGCGAGGGACTGTCGTATCTTCTTGAGGATAAGGGAGATTATGCAAGAGTGTGTGGATGCTTAAGTTTATTGTAGCCAACATAAGGATGACAGGAGATCAGCTCATCCTTGAGGCTCTGCAGGTGCAACATGTTGAGTTTTGTTCAAATGATGCTGCTTGAAAAGTTGTTTAGTTTTTCAGGAATATGTCTGAGTTGAATACTGGCTTAAGAGAAGGTGTATGACAGTCTTGGGCTAATCTATCAACTATCAAGGGGTTTGATCAAGATAGTGAATGCTCTTGTCAAAGAACATAGACTGTATGAAGTCCCAGTTGTACAATCAACTCTCTATGTGATTAGAGGTAAAAAATATTGATCTGTTTGTGTTCCCTATTGATGACGAATTCGAGAAGTGGTACATGCTTCACTCATCTGTATGTAAGGGCAACAAGGGTCTGTGCCGAATCGATCGAAGTGTTATCTGCTTCTCGAAGTCTTGACTATTAGCACTAGGCCTGCGAGTTCGGGTATAAGGGTCGGCTCGGGTCAGTTTTTTTGGTTATTCGGGTATTCAGGTTTTCAAAAACTCCACTAAACATAACCGAACAAAAAATCAGTCTGGGTCAGGTCGAGTGGAATTTGTTTTGGGTTTATCCTGTTTAAATCCAAAAATCGATTAAAATCGGTTCAAATCCGGTTAAAACTGGCTACGGTATACTTTTGTATAATTTGTTTTTATTAAAAAAATAAAAAGAAATTGGGTAATCGGGTCGGGTCGGTTCGGGTTGGGTACCAAACCAAATTTTCAATCTTTCTGAATTAAACCAAACTTTAAATTAGGTTAAACCGTAACAAGAAAAATTCTGGTTGGGTCTATTCGGTGGCTTTAGATCGGGTCAAAGTCGCAGGCCTAATTAGCACCCTATTGCTTGACACACTGTTGTGGTTATTAGCACTCTATTGCTTAACACCCAGTTGTGGTTGAAAGAATAGTCACAATGCCTCCAACAAGAAATTGTTACAAAAGATTATGAGATTGATCATCAAAGTGCTTCAGGTAAGTGATTCCCATAGCTCTGCTTACTAATGTGATACATATGTCTGTTTTTGACTTAGTTGGTCGCTCAAGCAGGGGGAAAATGATTCTGGTTTTGATTTGTTTTAATAAACGCCTAATGCTAAGAATTTCTTTTCTTTTGGGGCTATTTGATTTAGGGGGAGAATCATTATTTATGGGGGAGAATTAATGGATTATTTGGTTGATCTTAGGTGCATAGTGTTTATTGATCTTAGGTTGTTAATGAATATGCCAATTGATTAAGTATGTTTCGAGAACTATTAAGAACATGGTCTCCATTGCAGTCCGCTGGGGTTTCTGATTTGTAGGTTTTTAATCATAGTCTTATTTGAACAAAATGTTGACTGATTATGCTAGATAATGATTTTGATTTGTCTAGTTGTTGGTTGTTCTGTTTTTGGTTTCTGTTTGTTCGAGTGTCTTTTCAGGTCAAACCAGAGAGATGCTTGAGTAACAAACTCAATCAAAAAAGGAGAGATTGAAGATGTAGATTCTGAAACAGCAGGCTGTGGAGGAACAATCGGATGTGGATTAACAGCGTGCTGTGTTGGATCAGGAAACTGCATCAGTTCACATCAGACGTCGGAGTTGCTGACATGGATGCATGGGCTGACGTGACAGAGTTTGAGTGGATAAATGACGAGCTAAGGAGTTGCCAACTTAGTGAGGAAGCAAAAAGATAATGTTGTAGTTGTAGAGATCTATGAAATATTCTCTATAACATATAAGGAAAATAATAAGCTTGAGGAACAAGCAGTTTCCTAATCCCTGGTACTTGGAGATTCATCTTTTAGGATTTCTGAAAGTCTGTGTAAGAGTATTCAAGGTGAGGCCACGAGCCACCATAAGCACTCTAGAATACTGTTGATTTTTTTTTTAAACTTCGAAGCTACAGAAAGGAAGAAGGTGGGTGTTTCAATTCTCTTATATCGACACAGGAGGGTGTTTGGATCATTTGGAGAGTAGACTTATACTTATTTTTAGTTGGATACAATTTTATTGAGAGGGGTAGGTTGTGTAAATTCCAAAATAAAAGTATCCTTGTAAAAGATAGCTTTATCAATAAAAACAAAGTTTAAAGTGTTGGTTTAGCGTGTTCCATGTATATATCGAAAGTGTTGTGCATCTCTATACGTTACCATAGGAAAATCGAAGAACTCATAGGAAAAAAAATTATTGGCAACAAAGTATATATATGATTCCATACTATCAAATAAACTGAAATCCATGTACAATGTTTGCATAAGCCTTTGGTCCGGCCCAAATTTTAACAAATGCATGCCTAATTCTCTAGAATCTTGACAAGCTTCCAAACAAAACCATTTCAGGTGGTAAAACATCGCATGTTTGGATGTGTTTGAAAAAGCATCGGAAGAAGGAAAGAAAAACATCAGAAATATCAAACTAATCAAATCTTGGAAGAAGCATGTAATAATTAGATACGTACAGGAAAAAAGTGAGAAAATCTGAGTAGGCCTTCACCTTTTCTACAAACAGCGAAATAAAAGGCAAGAGCCTACTAGCGCCCTTCGTCGTATGGAATCCACTTGGTTCAGATTTTTTCAATGTGGTGTGGCAAGGTGGCTTTATCATTGATCTTTTTTCCGGCACTCGACTTTTGGGAACTAGTTCCCAACCTACATGCTGTCTCCCTTTTTTTGGGAGCAGAAGATTCGTCATCTTTAGTGCGAGTTAGGTTTTTAAAAACCTGTTGGAATATTTGTATTCCAGTGTGGCAATATGTCGTTTTTCGGCTAGTGATTCGGTCTTGGTCAACCTCCCGTCACGTCATGTGGCTTATCTCCTTGGTGGATCTTACTATCGTTAGGGTTTCAGTACCACTTTATCTTAGCTTTTGCTTTGTACTCTAGTGTTAGTTTATTTTCATGTTGGTTATCTTTCCGGGTGTTGTGTACTTATTTAAGCAATATACCGTGGTTTTTTTCTTCCTATGTAAGTTAGTTAGTTGTGTTATGCTTTTTCTAGAGGAAAGTACCAAAAACCTTGTAACTTAGATTAATGGAGTTGTTTGTTGAGAAAAAAAAAAAAAAAAGACAAGAGCCTACTAATATATGTAGAACTTGTGAAAAGGTACATTTTTAAAAATTTCATTTATGTTTTCTTCTATTAAATTTTTCGTCGTCGTTAAAATTGCCGATAAGAAACTAAACACTATGTCATTTTATTTGGATTTACTAAACTTCCGAAACACATCTCAAACTTCAATCGAATAATGAAAAGCGTATACGTATGTGAATAAACAACAATTTCTTTAATCTTTATGAATAAAGGAAAGTTGGTAGTCAAAAGTCAATAAATTTACCCGTGCCCATATATAAATACGAGAAGCTCATAGCTACTCAAAATGTTAAAACTTGCGACTTCAAGCGTAATATACAAGCTCCACAAAACCAGACATGATGACATGACTTTCAGACAATCTCTTTTAAATTGAGAGAGATCACATTATTGAAGAAAACATACAAACACACACAAGATGACACTACAAGAAAAAGTGAATATTGTNTGAACTGAAATCAATGATTCAAAAGATAAAAGCTATTTTAATTTTAACATTATATTTGAGGTAAAATTGTAACAACCAATGTATATATAACGAAGATTGAGTCCGAGATTCCTGGAGGGAAATTCTCCATGTCAATCTTTCTTCCAATATAGGTTAGTTATTGCATGATCACTTTGTAACATTGATGATGCCAAAGTATAAAAATTTGAGTCAGCGACGCTTTGTCAGAAGTGTTAATATGTGATTTTTTGCATCATTCACTGAATAAGCGGTGCAAGTTTTTTTTTCAAATGGTTTGGTATATTTTCATCCTTAGTAACATTGGTAACTTAATCTGCAATGTTGCCGACTGATATCTTTTTTCTTGTTTCTTTGGTTACCTACTTTCAAATTTCTTCAGAATCCCATCTGACTTAGTTGTATAATCGAATCTGATCTGAGTCTATTTTCTTACAACCTGTTATCGTCAACCCCTGTAATTCTTGTATATCGTCCGTTCCATGGCTAGACTCACTACAAGAAAAAGTGAATGTTGTGACGGAAAAATTGTGACCGTATGTTCCTCATAATATTATGACGATTTAGATACGAAAATGTGACGTATTTAAAACGGTCATATATATGTCACTGTTTAGTTATAATATTGTGACCGACTTAAAGGTAACTGATTTTGGTCTCTATTTGTGTCGAATTTGTTACAAAATATTTAGTCACATATATAAATACGGATTTGTAACTAAATAAGGTAACTAAATTATATGGTTTTTGTAACTATATTTACGTCACTTTTAGTTACAAATATTTTGTAACTACGTAGTCAAAATTAGTCACTATTTTAGTTACCTTTGTGTTTAGTCATAAATTGTGACATAGTTATTACCACTTTTGTTACTCCAATTAAATAATAAAATAGTTTCAATAATGGAAAAAAGAGAGAGCTGAAAATACAAATTTTTCCAAAAGAGTTAAAATGACATAAAATAATCTGAAAATTGTTACTCACATTCGTCGTCAGTAGTTAATTCGATATCAGAATTCCCATCTTCAGCGTCTGATCCAACTTCTTCTTCTAGTATTGGATCATCAAGATCTTCTGGTTGACCATCTGGATATAATAGTGTCTCAATGTGCAATGAATCAGATTGGACAACAGAATTAGTGTTATCATGTTGCAGTGCAGTGAAATCCAGATTTTGGTTGACCAATACTTTTCCTCTTGGCTGTATCGTAATTGCTGCTTCCCATTGTTGATCTTTTTCGGCTGAGTCATTCTTGGATATGGAACATAACATACCTGATCTGCTTGTGAAGCCAAAACAAAAGGATCGTACTTTTGATAATGCCTTTTAGCATTAATATCAATGATCCCTGACTTGTTTTTTCGTATACCTTTCCCAATGGTTGAATCATACCAATCACATTTGAAAACCACGACTTTAAGATCAACTGGTCCTGGATAATGCAGCTCATAAATCTCTTTCAATACTCCATAAAACTCAGCAGCTTCTTCACTTGAGCTGGAAGGTGTTACACCTTTCACACAAACTCCATAATTGGCATTCTTTTTGTCTTTCCCATGATCATATGTGTGAAACATATATCCACGACAAAAATACATTGGCCAACTAGTAACTTGAACCATTGGACCATGAGCGAGACTCAACAACCAATTTGGATATGAATTATTGTTCAAGGTATCTTCCACCTGTTTTAGAAAAAAAATGATGTATATTCAACAACCACGATACATGCACATATTTTAAGCTTACAAAAAAAAATCATGTATAATATAAGCTTATCAAAGATGCATGCACATATTTATTTTATTTTATTTAAAAAAACACTTACATGTTTTTGTAACCAGCTTGAATATGTTTTTTCTCTAAGCTCGGTTAAATTGTTTTCAGTAATCCCAGGATTAGTCGCAATCATGCTCTCATCAAATAACCTATATAAATATAAATTCATGAAAAAAAAATTATGATTTATGACACTCAATCTACTAATATATAAATTAAAGTACATATGTGTATATTATTTTTACGTACCTTTCAAATGATCTTAATTGATCGCAGTTCTGCAAAATATATGTATGTGCAATATGATAATCTCTATCTTGGAGCCATATCTGTATTTCTTTACCACTGCCCCTCCCTGCCTGAGAAAATATATCTGGAATTCCATCAAACTCATGAGTATCGTCTTGATTACCTCCATCATAGTGTCGATCTCCTGTTCGATGTTTTGTCTTTATGTGTGGTTCAAAGTAATAAGTACAAAAAGTAGAAATTTCTTCGTTGATGTATTGTTCAACAATCGATCCTTCTACTTTTGCCTTATTTTTTACTTTTTTCTTTAGATGGCCCATGTATCGTTCAAAACAATACATCCATCTAAACTGCACAGGTCCGCCAAGACTAGCTTCATGTGGCAAGTGAATCACCAAATGCTCCATAACATAAAAAAAGGATGGTGGAAATATCTTCTCCAAATTACAAAGAACCATACAGATATTATTTTGCAGCATCACAACACCATCTTTGTGTATAGTTCTTGCGCATATATCTCGAAAAAATAAGCTAGCACCTACAAAAAAAATCAATATATGAATAAAGTTCTAACCATAGAAAATTAAACAGATTAGTGGAGAAGTGTAGTGTTATAATAAGCTAAAAAACACAAAGAACTATAGTGTTATAATAAGCTAATAAAGAACACTAATAAAGAACACTAACACGTAGACCACAAAGAGCTAATAAAGAACACTTGACTCGTCGTTAACGTAACCGTAGTTAACCGTAAACGAAGAGAAGAAAAAACAAACAAACAAAGAACTATAGTTGTAAAAAAAAACTAACACCTACAAACACAACCAACCGGATGATTAACACACCGTCACATAAAAAAGTGCTTAAACATACACAACAACAAAAATGACAGAAACTATGTTAGTTCAATAGCTATATTTTTTTTTACATGTCATTTTTACGTTAACGTAACCGTAGAAGTTGTGATGGAGCACTAATAAAGAACACTAATAAAGAACACTAACACGTAGACCACAAAGAGCTAATAAAGAACACTTGACTCGTCAACGAAGAGAAGAAACAAAAAACAAACAAAGAACTATAGTTGTAATAAAAAGCTAACACCTACAAACACAACCAACCGGATGATTAACACACCGTCACATAAAAAAGTGCTAAAACATACACAACAACAAAAATGACAGATACTATGTTAGTTCAATAGCTATATATTTTTTACATGTCATTTTTACGTTAACGTAACCGTAGAAGCTGTGATGGAGCGGAAGCAAGAAAGAAAAAAAGGACTTGTTTCTACGTTCCCGGGAAGCTAAAGAAACAAGGGTTCTCTGTTTTCTTCATGAAAAGCAGAGGAAAAACTCTGTTTTGCTACACAAAAACAGAGGTGACGCTTCTTTGCAAAACTCATATTTATCAGATAACTCTTTATTAATTCAATTCAAGGATGATCCTCTTTACAAGCATTAGAGGTTTTATTTATAGAGCAGCTACGTCAAACTAAAAAGAAAAACCTAAAAGAAATAGAAATATCAACAACAAATAGAAAACTAACAAAAACAATAAAGAAAACAGAGAACTCTAGAAGCTTATGTGATACGAAAAGGATGTGCTACATCAAGTTGAGAACACAGACACATAATATAATATGATACTTGTTATTATACGTTGAACAAACAGAACAAGAGAACACTTAGACACATAAACATGAATTCGATTTAAACGACACGAGGATTTGTTATGGACATGGACAGCTTCATCCCTATAAAAAAAGGGAACAAGTCGTCGTAGATATGCTTAAACTTTTGATGCCGAACAGTTTTGGATGAAGAATAGACAGTCTTTTTGGTTTGATTAATAAGTCTGTTGATTACATCCGAGTTCAATAAATTTTTCATGGTTGCAGCCGCAGAATAAAGATATCTAGTTTTTGAGTTATGTGTGTTGCTTTGCTTAACGGAGTGTTCTGCTTGCTTTGTTTCTTCTCTTGTTCTCAACAAGCGTGTGAACTCTTATAAAGATATCTCGGATCTATTCAAAGAACCTGTCAGTAATTTATTTAGTTATTTTGTATCTTAGGCAAATTGTCAAATTGATTTGTTATATCTCTGTGTTTATTTATTCTTTTCTTTTTTTTTGTGTCAATTAGTTATATCTCTGTGTTTATTTATTCTGTTTTTGTGTCAATTAGTTATATCTCTGTGTTTTTTCTCAAACTAATTGAGAGAAGAATCGGTTTGGATTTGGGAAACAAAAACAGAATAAATCAACATAAGTCGTCAATGGTTTTGGACATGTTCTTTGTGTAGAGTTGCAGAACGGGCCGTAGGTGAATTGTTTTAAGCCCAGTTGGAAGTAGCTTAGGTTACAAAAGAAGGAGAGACGTCAGACGTGTCTCCGTGTTATCTTCTTCACACGCCTCCATAAGTGAGAAAGATATGGAAATAGAGAATTATTATGCTCATCTTCTTCACACGCTTGTTGAGAGAGTTCTGCTTTTTTTTTCTTCTCTTGTTCTTCTTTTATTCTTCTTTCTTTATGCTTATGGCTTGAATTAGTGTTTCTTTTAATCAACTTTGGCTAAGGATGTGGAAGTCATTCCCGGAGAAGAATTTCAGTGAAGAGACTATCAAGATCCTCCGCCAGCTTCAATTTTCTGATGGAGATGAGCTAAATCAGCAGTCTTTTTACAGAGCAGTCATCTCTGGTATGAATCTTCTTCAATCTTGGTTTTGGTCCGATTTCGCTTAAGCTATACTTCACTTTTTAAAGTTTTTCATTCATGTCCCAATTCCAAAAATTGAAGCTTTTTCTCGGGATTTCTTCAATCTCTTAACCTTGTTTTTGAGTAAATGCTGCAAAAACATTGCAATACCCATCTTTAAAATTGATATTTAGTCAATTTGTTGTATTAAAGACACGCTCATCGTCATTCCAAATGACAAGTTACTTACAGCTGTCTCTCAGTCTACTCCGGTAACAGAAGCATTTAATCTAGCTGATGATATACTCCGTCAGGGGGTTCGTGGGATATCTGATATCATTACGGTATGGCTTTTTAATGTACTTCCTGTGATCATTTTTATGTTTAATGTACTTCCTGTGATCATTTTTATGTTTGGTATATGATTTATCAGCTCTCTTTGTCTTTGCTTTGTAGATTTCTGGATTGGTGAATGTGAATTTTGCTGATGCGAGAGCTATAATGGCGAATGCGGGTTCTTCATTGATGAGAATAGGAACTGCAACAGGTATGCTTTGGAATTATTGATATCTGATTAGCTTTTTTGGCTCAAATTGCACAAACACTAAAACTTTGCTTATGTAGTACTCTGACCATCTGATGTAAACATAACTTTATTCATAGGTTGGAAATGTTGGTGTAACTTGTACGAAGATACCTCTGCTTGCTCTTGAATACGAACCTCCTAGGTATGAACGCTAACTCCTTAGAAACATTTTGCGTTGGCTTTATTTTTGTCTATGTGATCTTTCACTGCATGCATTCTCATTTAGCTAAACAGCATTCTTTGCAGTAGTAAAGACTATGTTTAGGTTTGGATTTAAGAAATATGTCGTTAATTTTGATGAGAACCTAGACTATGTTTTATTTACACTAAAGCAATCAAGTCGGTTGGAATAATATTGTCTCCAATTTTTTAGATATTTGTACCTAAAGAGATATATGCAAACAAGTTAATTGAGAAAACAAATTAATCATATTAGAATTTTCTAGATCCTTAAAATTTTGTTTTTTTATACCAAAATAGCGCCTTCATTTTTCCCAATTATAGAACCTAAAATTTTCATTACCGCT
Source organism: Camelina sativa (assembly GCF_000633955.1). Taxonomy (NCBI): domain Eukaryota; kingdom Viridiplantae; phylum Streptophyta; class Magnoliopsida; order Brassicales; family Brassicaceae; genus Camelina; species Camelina sativa. The sequence continues at coordinate 21,808,640 of NC_025701.1, forward strand.
TTAATTTTTGGGGAAATTTCCCCAACTCCTAAAAACCCTAAAACTGCGTCAAAACTATTTAACCACCTCCCTCTACTTCTCAGGTCTCTACGCCACTTCACATTTATAAGACCTATTGGACTGTTTTTCATATCACAGATCTCATTGAAAGGTATTTCTATAAAAAAAATTTTTTTGTAGAATTTAATCTAGATGTTAAATTACTAATATCTACTCGCCATCAGTCTTCCAAGTTTTACAAATCGCTGCTAGTCGTTGTTGTTTTGGTTTTACATATTCTCTGCTTACAGTTTTTACAAATCTTGTTAATCTCTTTTAAGAGTCGTTTTTCTCTGTTAATCTCTGTTAATTTAGATGAGAGTCATTTTGATATGAACGCTTTAATTTTTCACTTGATAAAATTGGGGATTGATAACTTCTGAATGTTTATGTGTTTATAGTGTACGCATGGAAGAGCCATTTGTGGATCGTTCGAGTTTACCTGTGCTGCATCCATCTCGCTTAAATGGAGCTAAATGGTATGGATTTTTTTCAACATACTATTGATTACTTTCACATAGTTATAATTCATAAAGTAATTTATTTCAATGGAGCAGGTTTAAATACCACACCCAAGTATCAACTGGTGTCCGAAAGGTCATTCAAAGTTGTTTTAAGGGACCATGGTACTCCTGGAGAAAAGTGCCTCCCTTCTACAAACGAACCTGGTTTACACTGTTTATGGTGATGTTATGTGTTATCTTTCATTAATCGATTTCATTAATGATTCACAATATTACTCATCATGTGTGATTATTTTGTTTTCTCAGAAAAAGTTCAACTGGGATGCTTCTATCAACTATCAAGTTGAACGAGAGTTCAAAAAGCTTGCTGCATATCGCCTCAAAGGAATGATAAGCCATGCTAAGAAGGGAGGAGAAAAACCAGATTGGATTTTGTCTGATTATTGGACGATTATGCAGGCACATTGGGCAACACCAAAAGCAAAAGCAACCAGTGAGAAGGCTCGTGCTTCTCGAATGTCTGATCGCAATGGTTTAGGCCCACATTCTCATCTAGCAGGTTCAAGTTCGTATGTCAAAGTTCAAGCTGCTTTGGTAATGTTCACATTTTCTATCAATTTCCATATAAATTCTTGATCATTTTTGTATTAGTTCACTTAGTTTTATTGTTTGTTTATAGGAAGCAAACAATGAAGATTACTCATTTATTGCTGTGATGAAGAAAACACATCAAAAGCCTGACGGAACCTATGTTGATCAACGAGCAAGATTGGTTGCAGAAACTTATGAAAAGCATGTACAAGAACGCTTGGAACAACTTGAATCTTCTGGTGAAGAGAATGTGACAGCTGAAAATCTTGACAAAGCTGAGAAAAATGAGATTTATATCAAGGTAACATTTCAAAACCTTATATTCTTTAAGATTTTTTGAGATTATATATTTGTGATTAGTATATTGAGGTTTAGCCATATATGTTATTAGGGTGGAGCAAATTTGTTAGTCACCATGGAACTGTCGTGTTTTATTGTTTGATTTGAATTACGTACGGGTGGTGTATTGGGCGTGAGTTGTTTGGTCGTGAGTTGTGTGTTTGGTCGTGAGCAAATTTGTTAGTCACCATATATGTTATTGTTTGGTCGTGAGTTGTGTGTGTTGTATTGGTTTGGTGTATGCTAGCTTATGTATTTGTTTTTTATTTCTAGGCTGCTGGATCATCTAAACATGGTCATATCTTTGGACTTGGAGCACTTAGTGAGGTTTTACCATCTGTTGGTGCCTCTTCAAGTGTACCACAATCTGGTGAAGAAATAGAGACAATAACACATCGGATGCAGGAGATGGAAACTGATCTGAAAAAAAACCTTGAAGAAAATCAGCAAATCCAGAAAAGACTTGAAGCTATGGAGAAACTTGTTGAATCTTTTGCAAGTCAAAATGTCTAAATCCAACACCACTACCAAGACCATCCACCTTTATCTAACTACTATGGTTTGTTTGTATTTCCTTTCAGTTATGTTTATGGATTAACTTTATGCTTGGTTTATATTTCCTTTCAGTTGTGTTTATGTATAACTTTGTATTTGGATGTTAGTTTGTTATCTATATATTATCGTTTGCATATTATTTTTAGTTTTCATGTTTTATTCTAAAATTATATAGTTGTTGAAATATGGTGAATGGATTTAATATTTAAAAAAAAAATCTAGGAACGTGAAATGTCACAAATAAATACAAATTATGGTAATTAAAAAAAACAAAAAATAAAAATTAAAATTAAAAATTAAATAAATAAAAATTAAAATAGTGATGGTTGAGTGTCTCTAATCGAGTCACTAATTGTGTCTAGTTTGTGATTGTATTTTGGTGGCAAAAAGTCACAACGTAGTGACTTAAAATAGTACTAATTTGTAACAAATATATGACATTTTTTGGGTCATATTTTGTGTCATATTTGTGACTCTATTAACCGTCATAAATTGCAACTTTTTTGTGACTATTCAATTATCGTCACAACTTGTGACGAATTGTTACTTCAAAAACGTCACAACTGTTTATGACTTTTTTGTGACTTATACCCATTTGTGACCATTTTATTGTGACCTTCTTCAATCCGTTTCATTTTCGTCACAATAAAGTATTTGTGACCAAAAATTAATATATTATGACCATTGAATTGGTAACAATATTCACTTTTTATTGTAGTGTGACTCCTCATGCACATACATATGCAATGACTCTCTCACTCTCACAAACATAAGTCAATCAAAAAAGTTTCCTATTTCTCAGACAAGAGATATCGGTCATCCTCTTTAATTACTTCGACAAAGAACTGGATGGAGCAGCATCTCCCCGTGAACTACCTTCTCACCAATCCTCTCATAATTCTTGTTCCACTCTTTCAAAATTGGTTTTTCTTGTTCCGGAATTAAGGGCTGGAAACTGCATATGTTAAAGTGTGATTGAGGAGAGAGGCTGAATTTGGTGGACGATGTCTGTCATATTTAAGTGACGCCCTACACACACACACACACACACAAAACTAAAAAGGACTTTTAGAAACTAAATAAAATCACAAGTAATATTCTATTAGTACAACAAAATCACATCAAAAAATTAGAAACCTTTTGCTAATTGAAAAGCTCACGACCATAGTTGAAAAAAGTTGCCCAAAATAAATATTGCAATTTTAAAATAAAAATATCTTATTATATAAAACTTAATGTCAAAATTATTCATTACCGAGATCATGACATGTGTCAATTGTATATCTAAGATTTTGTTTCATGTCTAAGTTAATCGCTAGAAAAAAAGTTAAAAAATATTTACCAAACAAAAAAAATTAATCCAAAAGCAAAAAGGTAAATTACCTATCACCGTAAGGAAATTGAGCATACGTCTTATTATATAAAGATGTATATTAAGTGGTATCCCATATCAAATCAAAAACGTAAGTACGCTTGCAAATCATGAACACCATAGAGAAAATCCCATATCATGAAAGATCGGAAAACCTTGCTAGCAAAATAAAACGGGGTATCATGAGTGATGATCAGATTGCTATGATCGAAAAAACACTTGCAGATGAATCTCATATAAAGCTGGATTTAACTACGCTTCATATATGGATAGCCAAAATAAATCACTGTGTAAGTACAATATTTATATAATTCGACTACTTCCACTTCTCTAACTATTTTCACATCTATGAATAATATAAATGTATTATCTTAATTTTTTTCGATTTTCATTGTCTAACATAGTTTACCAAAATATAGGGTTCACAAATTACAACTTCACAACTTAAAAGACTTTCATTATTATATAAAGTTTGGTTTCAAAATTACTCATTAACAAGATCGTGACACATGTCAATTGTATCGATAAGATGTCGACAAGTATCAATTCAATATATTAAAATATTAAATATAAATTTTAAAAAAGTTCCAAATATATCATAAAAAGGAAATCTATACATAAGTACAATAAATAACTATTTATTAATAAAAAATTGAACTAATTTCTAATTATGCTAGATTTTTTTTTGTATTTATATAATAAGTAAGACATATATAGATGTTGGTTCCAATTTAATTATTAACATGATCGAGACAAGTGTCAAGTCTATCGATAAGATTTTACATGTGTCAAAAGTTTAGAAAAGGAAAACTCACAATTTTATCATGTAAATTATAAATTTTTGTTTTCAAATTTAGTCATCAATGTTATCATCACATATATCAAGTTATCAATTTAAGATGTTGACAAGTGTAGAAATATCTCGTCAACGTAAAAACAACACATGTCATTATACAACACTTTGTTTTGAAGTTAGTCATTTACATGACCAGAACTATATTTTATTTATTCTGTTATATATTGTTATAAATATTATATATGAGATCACAACACTTATAAGCGTTTGTGACATGTATCATGAATTAATTTAAAATATTATATTATTTATTTCAATTGCATTATCAATTATAAATCAGTGATGATGTAAATTAAAATTTTATATGCTTTATTCAAATTTTGTTTTCAGTTAAGGATTTGAATGATTTCAATTTTTAATGTAGTATTTTTTAGATTTTACATTATTTACTTCAATTTGATTTTCAAATTAGAAATCTGTGATGATTCAAAATAAAGTTTTGTAATATTTTTTTTTAAGTTAAGGATATGTAATATTGGAAAAAAACAATTTTGAAAAAAAATTTATTATGTTGTAGTATTTTTAGTTTCTATTTATATATATGACTTATCTAAGTCTCATATGTCATTGTGCTTATAATTTTCATTTTTTTATTTTTATTATGTCAAATAAACTTTTTTTTTTCAATTTCTCAAATTTTATTGGGTTAGTTATAAACTCATTGCAATGGTGGAGATACTTTTTCTTAGTTTTATTTTTGAGTAAAACAATTTTAATGGTTAAAGAAACTATGACACAAAGCAATTTTATTGGTTAAAGGAACTATGTCAAAGTGAAAGCAAAGGGATATAAAATTGGTTCAATTTGTTCATGGACACATTTTATAGGTGGTGATAAAGAGTATACTTTAACAATAACATATTTTTTTGGTGTATAAACACATTGTTTGTGGTAAAACTTAGAGTTAAATTGTATATGGATGTTAATAATTTTCATTTTTTTCTTTTTATTATGTCAAATAAACTTTTTTTTTTTCAATTTCTCAAATTTTATTGGGTTAGTTATAAACTCATTGCAATGGTGGAGATACTTTTTCTTAGTTTTATTTTTGAGTAAAACAATTTTAATGGTTAAAGAAACTATGACACAAAGCAATTTTATTGGTTAAAGGAACTATGTCAAAGTGAAAGCAAAGGGATATAAAATTGGTTCAATTTGTTCATGGACACATTTTATAGGTGGTGATAAAGGGTATACTTTAACAATAACATATTTTTTTGGTGTATGAACACATTGTTTGTGGTAAAACTTAGATTTAAATTGTATATGGATGTTAATAAGATGAAGCTTTGACGAGTTGTTTGCATGTAAAATATTCTATGAATAAGTTGTGGAATGTTTTTGAAATTTGGCAATAATGATATTCATAATGATGAATGTTTGGCAAAACTTTTGGTTGCTGATTATATAATTTTAAATTATTTTAATAATTTATATAATAAATTTAAAATAGAAAAGTATAAATTAGTGTATTAATGTAAAAATAAAGAAAAAACAAATTTTATATACGGGAAAATGATTGTTTCCTAACTAAAAATATTTTTATATATTTACTTCCGAAAAATAGTTTTTATTTATTGGAAAAATATTTATATATCATTTTATTTATTTTTCTTTGACAATTTAAAACTAGTGTGGATCCTAATCTAGTATGATTATAAAGTTTTCTTTGATAAATTTTTCTTTATGTAAACGGCTTAAAAAGTTTATATATCCTCTAAAAATTTTGAATACATACCTCAAACTTCATAGGGAATTTGAAATCTATACTAAATTTTTTTAATCTTTGAAATGTACCTTATGTATTCAACTAAATGACTATATTATCCTCAATTACAAATTAAATTAAAATATATACAATATAATTAAATTAATTCATTTGAAAAAATTATTTTTAAAAACATTGTGTAAACTAGATATTCAGAATTTTGCTAAAGTTTTTTAGTTAGAATTACTTAAAATTTAATAATTCGGTATTATTTAGTAATTTAATTTTAAAATTTTAGTATATAAAAATTTAAATAAAATTAATTAGAATTAATTTTTTCCATTTATGTTTAGTAAATGTTTTAGATAATATTAGTTTTAAATAAATGTATAATTAACTAATAATTCTTCAGTTTTTTCATTTAATAAAAAAGTTTTGAAAAATAATTATATATTTTAATTTATTTTGGAAATTGTTAACTTTAATAAAATAAAAAAAAATTGTGAGATTTTAGAAAATAAATCAACAGTTCAAACAAATCGACTATGTAACAAATCAATTATTAAAAGAATAAATTGACTTTTCAATATAAGTCAACAAAGAAAAAACATAAATCAGCAGGAGTAAAATATAAGTCGACAGTTCAAAAAGTCAATCATATTAATAAGTCAAGTTAAAATGAAATAAGTCTACTAAGACCAAACAAATCGACAGAAAAAAATATAAGTCAACAAACAAAACAAATAAGTCAACATCATCAAAAGTCGACTTTGTAAAAAAACAATCAAACAAAAAAAACAAGTCGACAATTTTAAAATAAATCGACAGAAAATTAAATAAGTCGACAAAAATTAAATTTAACTCAACCATTTAAAATATCGACCTTATTAATAAATCAATGTAGAATATAATAAGTCAACAATAAATAAACAAATCAACAGAAAACAAATGTAAACCGATGAACAAAAAAAAATAAGTCACTTGTTAAACAAATCGACTATGTTATAAGTCCACTAGCCATAACATGAAAAGACAGACCCTTTTTTTTAAATAATAAATATATAATATAATATAATAATAAACTACAACTAGTGGTCCCATATCCACTAGCCACCTAACCACAATCACAATCATCAGCAGAAAACATTACCAATATCCAATAAATATAAATAGCCAATATTAATTCCAATCACAAACTAATGATCCAAACAACATCCAAAGAACCAGCAATCCTAAACAACATTCTAGGACTCCACTCTAGCAACCTAACAGAAGCCAGACAACCAAACGAACCACTAGAACATCCTCCTCTTCATCGCCCTGATTCCACGGTCACACTTTGCCTTTA
>NC_025701.1:21815961-21851702 GCF_000633955.1 Camelina sativa
TTTTTTCGGGAAAAATTTTCGATTTTGGCGGGAAAAAAAATTTTGGCGGGAAATTTTTTTGACGGAAAATATTTTCGATTTTGATGACTGTACATTCTTGCAGTCACTCAAAAAGGGTAATTTGGTCATTTTGTATATAAAGAGGGGTAGTTTTAAAAATGGTCAACATGAAGGGGTATTTTTAAAAAGAGATATGGAAAAAGGGGCATTTTTGAGAATGCCCCTTATTTTTTCCATTTATGTTTAGTAAATCTTTTAGATAATATTAGTTTTAAATAAATGTATAATTCACTAATAATTCTTCAGTTTTTTCATTTAATAAAAAAGTTTTGAAAAATAATTATATATTTTAATTTATTTTGAAAATTGTTACCTTTAATAAAATAATAAAAAAATTGTGAGATTTGAGAAAATAAATCAACAGTTCAAACAAATCGACTATGTAATAAATCAATTATTAAAAGAATAAATAGACTTTTTAATATAAGTCAACAAAGAAAAAACATAAATGAGCAGGAATAAAATATGAGTCGAGAGTTCAAAAAGTCAATCATATTAATAAGTAAAGTTAAAATGAAATAAGTCTACTAAGACCAAACAAATCGACGGGAAAAAAATATAAGTCAACAAACAAAACAAATAAGTCAACATAATCAAAAGTTGACTTTGTAAAAAAACAATCAAACAAAAAAACAAGTCGACAATTTTAAAATAAATCGACGTAAAATTAAATAAGTCGACAAAAATTAAATTTAAGTCAACCATTTAAAATATTGACCTTATTAATAAATCAATGTAGAATATAATAAATCAACAATAAATAAACAAATCAACAGAAACAAATATAAACCGATGAACAAAAAAAATAAGTCACTTGTTAAACAAATCGACTATGTTATAAGTCCACTAGCCATAACATAAGTCAACTGTTTTAATGTAAGTCGATGATGAAGATAATTAAGTCAACAGAAGTCAAAAACAAAACAATAGAGTAGTTGGAATTGAAGATCGTTACCGATGACTCGGACAAAAAAAAAGGATGAGCTATAGCACCTATATTAAATACTAACCCTAGCTTGAATAAGATTGATCAATCTAATCCTCTATAGTAACTTTTTTTTGGGTAAAAAATGACCCTTTATGGTGCCAAGTGAAAAGAGATAATTCGATACTAGTGTACCTCTTAGGGGATAACTTTATTTATACTTTGAACTTCTTTCTGAGCTCTTAATGTTTATCTCAAACCACCTTCAAATTTACTGAAGCATTCATTGTACAAAGGATTTTTTTGGTTGAATACAATTTTACATTCAATTCAAAAAAAAAAAAAGATAATTTGATACACTCATTGCTAAACAGGTTTATATAGCAAACTGGTTGGACTCTCGTCCTTCTCTGAACTGGTTTACATCTGTTTTCCGTCATTGGTCTCTCATTAATTGGGCTAGTTCATTCCAAAGAGCTTATATACCTTGTTCGCTCTTCTTTTTTTTTCAATTTTTATTTCATGCAATTACAGTAAATAATATTAAGATGAGATATGTCATCGTGATTTTCATATCTCTCAGCTTCAGCTCGCAAAATCGTGGCATATGGAATAAAGATTATGATGACACTACCAAATTCCAGTGGAAGGAGAATGTGTGGCATGTACTTGATTAGGTAACAAACACAACTAATTAAAAGTAGTTAAATCATTAATGATGCGATGAACAAATAATCAAGAAGTTGTGAACAGTCACTCTCAAAATAAAATGTATCCACTCCTTCATTTATGTTCGTCATTCAATCCTTCTTTATGATTAGGACCTACGAACTCAAAGGGAACCACCCATTCTCATAAATATTCAATTAATCCATGTGTAGATGACTTAGAGAAAATATGGTACAGGAAGAGGTAGAGGTAGATGTGGAGATCAAATCTATGGCTGATAAGTTCCACATGTTCGCCAGGAGATCACAACATGTTTCCAAAGCCACTCGCTACATTCAGGGATGTGATCTGCTCGAAGGCGAGTGGGGCAAAACTGGAAGCATACTCTTGTGGAAATTAACTCCTGGTAATGGAAATATTATTTTGTACGTCTCATTCTATGCAAGTTAAACCTTAAACTATGGTATAGGTATACTAGACAATTGGATCTACGGAAAAAAAAAAGAATGATATATTTGATTTGTAAACGCGTTTTGGTGTACAAGTACATGGAGAGCCAAGAGTGTCAAAGGATAGGATCGAGGCCATGGATCTTGAGAATAATGTGATCCAGTGGAGGGTGTTGGAAGGACCTTTGAAGAAAGAGCACAAGAGCTTCTTGAAAACGATGAAGGTGAGCCCTAAGAAAGGGGAGCCTGGAAGTGTGGTGAAGTGGAACATGAGGTATGAACGACTTGATGAGAACGTGGCTCACCCAGAGAGGCTCCTTCAGTTCTTCGTCAAAGTGATTAAGGATATTGACCGATACCTCTTGTCTGATGATTAGGGGACTCTTCTGCTTGGCGTATGTGTGGTAGAGTTATTATATGCGTAAGGAATCTTCTATTCTTATGTACGTTTTGTATGTCTTTCTCGATAATGTGATAATGTTCACTCTCCGTTCAAAAATAAAAATAATAAGAAGAGAAGATAAAAAATAAGATAAATCTACCTTCCAGACTTATGATTGGTTCAATTATTTAATGTTACTAACATTTTAAAAATATTATACAGTATATTATTTGATTGAGAGACTCTATCTAAGAGAGTTATTGATGTAGATGTTCTTACCATCTCTTTCCTTCATCCTCTGTTAGAATCCTCTTGTTACATAGAGAATTAGTTGGTAAATATTTAATTTTTTATTTATAATTGATTAGGACAAAGAGTTACGAATTCTAAGCTATAATAGAATAATATTCATAGCTACATACATATGCATGAACCTAGTTGTTTATATTGTATCAAATCTCCAATATTATATTACACATGTTAAATGTAACGCCCCGAAAATTCAAAAAAAGAATTCTGAAGATTACTAAAGAATAACATAATGAAATATTATAATTCCACAATACGTAAAAGTTAAAATCTCATTAAATTCTAAATTTTAAAGGAAAAAAATGTAGGAGGATATACGAAGTCTCGCAATACGTCCGAGAAACAAACTCTAAATCTCAGCTACTCTGCTCCTCTTCAACGTGAACGGACAATCGTTTGGTGAGACTACGCATACCATACTAAAAAAGTTCACTTACGGATACGAACAAACATGTATCTCGAAGTTATTATTCAAAACCATAGTTAACATAGAAATTTATAAAAACACATAATATCAGCAGAGTGGAAATATATTAGCATAACATAAATAATTACGTATTAGCAATATATGAAACGTACAATATCCAAACATTAGTTGATTCAATCCATATACTAGCAGCAAAATATACATAATAAACATGATAACGATCTTAGCAGTCATTGAGGTGATATGGGAGTACGACCCATAACATGAACCAATCCCGATACAACTAACAGAATAGGGGACTAAACAATATATCCGCTGGTAATGACGGTAGCATGGATTGTGCTAAATAAAGCTAACTAAATACAAGTCTTAACAAAATATTATACTCTCTTTATTAATAATCTCACGTCGATTTGTCGATTGGAAAAAATTGTTTAAACCATAAACTTTTCAATTAATGTCTTTTAAAACATGGATTTTTTAAGGCCATTTAAAATACAATAAATATTTTTTGTTATAATTTTAAATTATTAAATAATTTATTCTGAATTTAACAATTTTAAAAAGTAATTTATTAAAGTCGATTTATTTTTAAATATAAATTAAATTTTTATTGTTTTTTATTTAATTGTTAAAATTGTTTAATAATAAGGGTATTTTTGTGCATTTTCATTTCAAAATGTGTAGTTTCCAAATCACCTATAATATTAAGTGTGGTTTTCAAATTTCTTTTCAAATTTTGTATATTATTCAAACTGTCCCAATTTTTTTTCACTAAATTTATACGTCCTAATCCATGGCTTCTCTTTGCTTTTGTCGTGGACCGGGTTAGTTAGACATAACCATCGCTAGTACATCGGAAGGGATACGAGTTTTTAAATCCTTGACAAAAAAGACCAAACAGGTACTCAAATTCCACATAAATTTGATATAAAGGACAAAAATGAGATCACTAATGACGTAAGAACAAACAAGGGGACATTCATTATTCAGATGGAGAAGAAAAAATTAAGAGAGTAATGTCAAAAACCAATTGGTTTCTTTTATATTAAATGATACATGTATACAATATATATATATATATATATATATATTAATTTTTTTTTTTTCTAATTTATGTGACACATACGGTAGCATGGGAGAAGAATTATTGATTTTGTTATACTGTATATTAGGACCCGATCCGCGCTACAGCGCGGGGAAATATTTTATTATTGTCAAAACGGATAACAATTTAGAAGATGTTATAGTATCTGTTTATTATAGTGTCTATGTTTGTCAAATTTGCCATATCTTTTTTATAAATAATTAATTTAAGCAAAACTTTCTTGAGATTAAGAGAATGAAAGAATATTTTACTTAACACGTGGTTGTGTAAACACGATTACTGAAATATTATTTCACACGTTTTGTCTTTATTAATACGAAGTTGTACATAATAGTATATATATATATATATATATATATATATATATTTTACACATCGTATACATGCGAAATCTATTGGACAATGTAATCACCATAGTGTATATAATTACTTTTACTTTATGATTTTAAATGTAATTCTGTAAAATGTATTCTATTTTGAAGCATTGAAAGAATTGGGTTGTATTATAAATAGGTCCACCAACAAATTTGGGTCTTTGTTTAACACTTTTTTTTTTTATATTTATGATATGGGTTTCGGTGGGATTTCTATTAAGCTTTTATTTTAAAGAGAAAGGTGTATGTTTGTTAAACAATTGGGAATCGAGACATTTTTTCATCAACATCGTTTCCATCGTTTCATCTCCAATTGGGAATCGTTCAATCTTTTCATCTCCATCTTCTCACGATCAAATTTTCAGAAAAGAGAGTAAAATCAAGTTCAATACTTCTGCAATCAACCGAATCTTGAAGAGAAAACAAAAAATTGTGAAATGAGAGAAGCTCCGATTAGTCGAATCAATTGGGTTTGTCTATGAAGATGATGGTGCTATCAATCGGTTGATTCAGTTTTCACCCATGGCTTTAGCGATCCGATTTATGTAAACCAATTGGATTGGTAAGTTGCTAAAAGTTATGAATAAATTTTCTTTAAATTTCCTCGATTTTACATGTTCTAACTCTTTCTGTACTGTTCTATATCTCCAATTCAGTTTTGAAAACGAAAATTGCTAATATTAAAAATAGTATATCATTACCGTATGTGATTGTTTGACATGTTTCCTGTATTTTTTTGAGTACATGTGAAAGCCTATACTATCAACCGAAGGATATATATAAAGACATCATGATATTCGTAAGATAAGTAGTTGTTTCTTAAAATGTTTTTAATTGTTTTTTATTGGAATATTACATCTTTACTGATTAATTTGTTTTGCAATTTAATCCAGGAAATGAAATGAGAAGTACTTCCAGTAACCCAGTTTATTACAATAGAGTATAATGACATGAAGCCATAAACAGTAAGCTTAATTTCTGAAGTTTTCAATCTTTGTTTAAAATTTGTAGAACTTTCCAATTTGTGAACTTTTTGTTAGTCTATCCGTTTTTAGTTACTGTTTAAGTTATTCTCAAAGAACGATTCTAAATAATTTTTTGTGGCTTTGTATTGAATTGAAAGAATTAGAAAATGTTATCTGGGAATAATTGGTAATATACTGACCAGGTGTAAGTATTTTTTTGATTCAATGTCAGGAGATTGATTAACGTTTTTTGGAGGAAGACTTATTGATAAGAGAGGATAAGTTTTAGCAGAGAAAAAATTGAAGGTATGTCCTAATTTGTTTGTTTAATAAGAATACTTTTCCTATGCTTCTTGTTCCTTTGGTTGTTTGAAAATGGAAGATTAGTTTGATTGTTTTTTATAATAAAGATTAAATCTATAACAACTTATTCTTTGTCATTTATTTGAAACTTGAAAAGGATAACAAAACATAGGAATAGGGAAAGTAATTGAAAAAAACAAAAAATAAAAAACAGCATAAAAAATCAAATACTTCATTCTTCTATTAATCCTCTTGCCAAACATGCTTCCTTGTATGATGGATATACAACTCCATCATAAGTCCTCAGATCTTCATCACTTAATGGTCCTTTAAGAAAACGGAAGAGAAGTTTTAGGGATAAATTACCAGTAAACTTACTTGAAATAGAAGTAGTTCTTCGAGTGTTCAATGATCTCTTTCTTCGTTCGAAGCATTTTCCTTTAGGGATCCAAGTAAAAACCTCAGGAATCTCCTCAAAAGTTAGTTGTCTTGCAACTTCAGAATTACGGTTTAGGTCGAACCAAGCCTCAAGTACTGGATCTGTAACATTCTTTGGCTTTCCAATCTTTGTCATGTTTTTACTGGAAAAGGTTTTTTTGGGCTAAGCTCAGTTTGTGGTCTTTGTGGCAAAGTATGAAGTAAGGAAGTTATATAGGTGGTGAAGTTTAGGGTTTTTAGGTTGTAAATATATCTTATTAGATCTCATTTGTGCTCTATTCTATATATTCGTTCAGAATATTCTAAAATAACTAATACAGCTTATTCATGGGAATACTATGATCTTCAAAATCTTCTAAATAAAAAGTAAATATGTTTCGAATGTTAAAAAATATTATAATTAAAGTACAATTTTTAATTATGGTAAAATGCTTTAAATAGTTTTCAATGTTTTAAATCTTTATGGTAAATTTTTTTTGTTAAACTATATAATAGATTTAATATATTTACATTTTCATTAAATTATTTTAGACTTACATTCCTATAGAGAACATAATATAATAAGGATACAATCTTTTGATTATGTGTGCATAGTATTACATTACTATATAGTACGTAATATAAAAAATGGAACCTTTTATAAAATTAATATCTTAAGCAAAACAATGGAAAACTATTTGGTTTACTTAATTAAAAAAGTCTAGAAAACAATCTTTCGTAAAAAAAAGAACACATGATCGAACCTCTTATAAATTCTGGAATACTTCTTTGAACACTACATTCATTGTCTGCCTTTGAATCTCACCTTTCTTGTCAACAATCAGAACTTTCAAACCTTTCTTAGAAGTCACCCTAGAAAGAGCAACATATAATTGCCCATGTGAGAAAACCGGTCAAGGCAAAAATAGACCAACTTCGTTCAATGATTGTCCCTGACTCTTATTGATGGTCATAGCAAAAGCAAGAGCTATAGGGAATTGCCTACGACGCATCTTGAAAGGTAGCTTGGTATCAGATGGCTTGATAAATGTTTGAGGAATCAAAACTAAATCACCACTTCTGTCTCCTGTAATAACCATCGCCTCTAAAACATGATCAGCCATTTGTGTTATCTGAAGTCTTGTTCCATTACATAATCCACCTTTAGGGTCTAGATTTCTCAACAACATAATAGGAGCCCTGACCTTTAGGCGCAAATTATGATTTGGTAATCCTGAGATTTTGATACTATTTAAGAAGTCAGGAGTGAATACCGGATTGTCTACAGAGTCTAAATCAGTTGGATCAATACTATCACAACTCAGGAAGCTTTTTTCTTCACCTGGAAAAGTTTTCAAAAATAATAAGTAGTTTTAATATTTCTGAAGTTTAAATTTAAAAAAAAATGATCTAGTAAATTTGAAAAACTTTCAAAACCTCTAATCAAAAAGAAACAAACCTGGTAATTTATCAAGCATGATTTGATTTATGGTATTGACATCATCATTTCTTGGTGCTAAAATAGCTCTCTCCTGAAAAATTTTTGCATCCTTCTTCGTTTGCAAAGACGCAAAATCCCCATATATAGCTCTGCTGATTGCTTCTATAGGATCATCAACATCAGTAATTAAAAACTCTGCAGGGATATCTATTAGAGCCTCTCCATCATTAGGTTCAGCAATTTTCCCGTCACCCACATCCAAAATCCATTTTGAAAACTCTTCAATATCTCTTGCCTCATCTTCATTTAATTTGTTGCTTAGGAGACGCATGTTTTTGGTTAGCTTCAACACCTTGCAATGTTCCCACAAATAAGATGCATTCAGTGAAGACAATACAATCTCCGCTCGTCCGGCACCATTAATAACAGGCAGTATTTGCCGGAAATCTCCTCCAAAAACAACAACCTTACCACCAAATGGCTTATTTCGTCCTCTACCGATACAATCTTTCAGACTTCTATCCAAATTTTCAAAACAGTACTTGCTCATCATTGGAGCGTCATCCCATATAATTAGAGAAGCCTCATCCATAAGATTTGAAACATCATCATTAGGAGTCATGGTACATGATGTACTATCATCAGGAGTGATCGGGATCCTAAACCTGGAATGTGCAGTCCTACCACCAGGAAGTAAAAGCGAAGCAATTCCACTTGAGGCTGTATTAATTACAATCATTCCCCTATACCTAAGAGCAGCAGATAAAGTCTTCCACATGAATGTTTTTCCTGTACCACCAAATCCATAAACGAAAAACACTCCTCCTTTATCATTCAATACCGCATCCAAAATCTCATCATAAATTTCTTTTTGCTCCAAAGTTAACATTTTCACCCATTCATCATGTTTCTCTTTCTGCTCCTCCCTATTGTATTTCATCTCTTCGACAATAAAATGATTGGAATGATCAATAGTTTCCCTTGATGGCTGCGGCATATTTTCAATGGTAGATAGTGAACCACCATTCATCACCATTAGCTTCTCTATCTCAATGAGAGTATAATTTCTTTTATCTGCATCTGTTAAGTTTAAATCTGCAAGAAAGAACAATTAAAATAGATATCAATTTAACCACAGACTGTTGTCAATAATAAAAAGTAGTAAAGTATCACAAAATAAGTGAAAATAGGAAAACAACCCTGGATTGTTATATTCTTCTCTTTTCTTTGTCTCAATGTCTTCAGAAAGATGTATCCATGTTTCTTCCCAAACATGTTGTGGTTGTGATAGAGATTCTGACAAAATCATATTTGCAAAAAGATTACGTAACTGAGGACCAAAACACCATTGAGTTGCATCTACAATGCTGTCAATAAATATCTGATCATCATCTAGGATTCCTCTTGCAAAACATGCTTCTTTATAGGTTTTATAAACTACCCCTTTGTAGGTTTTCAAATCATCAAACGATTTAGGACCCCGAACAATATTTAGGAGGATTCGCATGAAATATTCAGGTTCCATCCGTCTAGGAACGTAGTCAATCCTACCCAGAGAAAAACCTCTCTTTCTAACGCTCCATTGCTTCTTCTTACCCTGCCAAGTAAAGTGACCAGGGATCTCCGAATAAAGATACTGATTAGCAGATACGTTGACAGTATTTAAGTAGAACCAAGCTGTCAATTGTGAATCTTCATTCTCAGACTTTTCCAATACTTCTTCTATGTCATCATTGAGCTTAAAATAGCATGGTTTTTTCCCTTCAACATGGAACGAAAGTCTTTGAATTGGAGTTGTCCTGAACTGTATTGGGAACTTGAAGATTCTCCATATAGCTTCAGACGCAGAAACATACCTATTAAAAGTCTCACGTATTTAAGTGCACATTTTCTAGAGATAAGAAAACATTGAAACGATAGTAAAGGATTTTATAAAAATACCTGCAGTCAAAGTATTCTTTAATTTCATTTTTCTTATTCTCATTCTGTGTGGTTTTTCTAACAGTCGTTGTTGTGGATGGTGGATTTGGCTTGACTGGTTCCACAACCATAGCAACACGATCAGGTCCCTTGTTAATGTACTTAAACAAATATTTGATAGAGCCACTTTGGTTGCACCATTCAACATTGATGTGAGCTCGATATCTTAAACACAACTTCTCATTATACGGCACCACATATCTGTTATCACACTTGAAACCACCCTTCTCAATAAAATGCGTTGATCGACGCCTCCTATAAACTGGATAACCATCTTTCCCAACTTTTGTAATCTCTGCATGTGCCTTAGGATACAATTTTGAACATTTCCCATCGACCATACATGGTGAGTTCAGATTTGCAGCTCCACAAGGTCCATGAATCATGGAATCTTTAATGATCTCATACAGGTCAGGCTTTGTATCTTTATAAGGAATTTCTGCACAGCTAATCTTGTTGATATCATCGCTACTTGGTAGTTTACTTTTTTTATCCATGAATAATAGTATATGGGCATGAGGTAACCCTCTTTTCTGAAATTCCACTGTATACATAGCTGCCAAAAAACACTTTAGTATGTTATAACACATTCAACGAAGAGGAGGAAAATTATAAGTAGAGGTTTAAAAATAGGTTACCTGTAACAGTTTTTCCAAGTAGCCTTTTCTGTGTCAAATCAAACATCAAAGAATCCAGTTTGATCTTGAATAGACGACATATTATATTAGGTCTATCATTTGGTGTGAGACCTCTTGCTTTGCAATACCTTGTTATCTCTGGCCATTTAGGATTACATGTGAAAGTTATAAAAAGGTCAGGAAACCCAAAAGTTTTGCATATAGCCATGGCATCATAGTAGCTTTGAACCATATATCTTGGACCACCAGTGAAAGAAGAGGGAATAGAGATAGGATTTCCTTGTTCACCCATATTTTTCAAGCCTGAATCCGCTGCTTCTTTGACGGCGCTGTAATTTTGACACCTAAGCTTAGCCTGATTTAGCTTGATATATTTCAACCTGTTTGACTCTATTGCTGAGTACGCATCAACTACATACTGTTGGAACAACCTCCTAGATAATAATAGTGTATGAGACTCGCCAACTCTTTCTTGAATCCTAAATGCAAACCACTGACGCATACTAATACACTTTATTTTGGTTGTTTTGGTTTTATCCGTGTATCCCTTTTGAATTCCCAGTCTGTAACCATCTTCCCCATAAATGTGAATCAATGGATACTGTAATGCCAAATAGGAAGGGTGAATTTCACTGATTCTCTGTAGGAGTCCTGTGCTTTTTTCCTCTATAATAATATCACGCTCTGGCATTTCTTTAACAAAATCACCTGGTATGAGAGCAGCTATTTCTGAGACTGTTGGGTTAGTGTAATTCCTACCATCTAAACCAACACGATCACTAACTATCCTCATATGAAATGTGTCCTCTGTATTATTAGCAAACCTATCTCTAGCTGCCCTGAAATGTGCTACATAAGGATTAACTTCATCCAATGTTTTAATTAGTGGCTCTATTATATCCTTTCTCAAGTTTTTCTTCCCAACTGTTGTATCTCTGTTCTTTGATTTTGCTGCAAAACAGAAAGGTGAAAGTAACCACATTATTATAAAGTGATGAACATAACTTTGTCTTTTAGTTTGATTTAGTCAATACCTGAGAACTGTTTCTCTATTTGATACTTCGTTTTCTGTATCTACGATGTATAGCTGTGAGAACTTTGCATAATCATTCTGTTTCGGCTTCATACTTCCAATAAGATGGTAATTAGCTCCTTGTAGCTGGAACATATTTGGTCCCTTTCCTTGATGTATAGCTCTATCTACTTTTCCTCCTAGAGATGTCATTGCGAAAACCATTTCATAACCTCTACTATTGTTTTGGAAATGTCTGCTCATGTTGTCTTTACCAGTAACCAACTTTTTTATAAACTGAGGAGGTTCTTTGAAAAGTGGTAGTTTTACGGTTCCTTGTAGACAACATAGAGAGAATTTAGGATTATTTGTGTTTCTCCTCTTGTTAAGCCTCTCATCATACCACAACAATGCACCACGGTACTGACATGTATGATCTGGGTCACCATGATCTAAATACTCTGAAAGTTTAAAGTATATTAACACCAACATCTTAAAAAAATTTAATCATAGTAATATAGTCACAAAATTTCAATAGTACCTATTTTGCTGGATTTTTTTGTAGTAGTTCTGCCTTTCCTTGTATCAAGTGTGGTTTCTGTTATTGTTTCATGTCCTTCGGTTATGTTAAATCCTTCATCATCAGATAAATTTAGTTCCGCTGGGATATCTTCATCGCTGCTAGTACAATAATATGACTGCTCCTCTTCATAAATAGTCTCTTCTGTGATTTGAAAGTTAAATGATCATTAGTTAGACAACAGATAATGAGAGACATTCTTCTTAATCAAGTTAAAAGTATACCGTCTGATGAATTCTTCCAAGCAGATTCATCAAATTCTGCTTCCAAATTTCTAGGCTGAATACTGACATGATTTAATGATGTATGACCTGATATGGTTGAATCACGATTATATATAAGTAGAAACCAGTCAAACAAAGAATAGTCAAACAAAGAACATTTGAGAATACATTAAATTTATATAGATGTTTTAATTTGGAAGACTCACAATTGACTTTATCTGTAGATGTTTTATTTGCAACATTATCTCTTCTAAAAGCTTTTAGTCTCTGTTTTGCTTTTTCGAAAACCGTAGCAGAAGATGTGGTAGAATGAATTGGCCTGACATTACCATGTGAATTTGATCCATTGTATACATTCTCGGAACCTGATAAAATCTCTATAATTGTATAACATATTACGTTATCTAAATAGACCCTGTAGTACTATTATATAAACGATCTAATGTAAATTTTATATTACCAGATTGAAGAAGCGATTTGTTGGAAGAAGATGTCTGTGGAGGTGGAGGTGTTTCAATAGTGGGACTGTTTGCTCTTGGTAAGTTTGTAATATCTTTGAAAACTCTAGTAAAAACTGATTTGACTGGGATAGCAGAATTGCCATAAGTTTGACTTGAGCTGGTAAGCACACTCAAAGGAGTATGTGATGGTATTAATCTATTCCTTTTTGGGGTTTGCTGACAATCTTCATCAGAATTTGGTTGCTCGTATCTTTTTTTCATATTACTCTACTATTACTCTACTATCGTTGAAAGTAGGGTTTGATAGCTTCGTTGATAGTGAGATGGTGTTTTGTGAGATTTAATAAATGTGTTTGGTGTGTTGACTTATTAGGAGATACAATTCTGTAATCTTTTTTCATTTTATGGTAATGCCCTGATCAACGAATCCCCGAAAAAGTGTAGACCTGGTTATTAATTTGTTTTGCGTATTTGTTAGGTAATTTCTAGTAAGGAAATATTTTAAATATCCATTTTAAATGGTATTGATTTATTTGTATCACAGTATTTTGTGATTCAAACTTTTAATACTGTGTCTTTTTAAGAAAGTGTACGTGTATTGATTAAAAAAATGTGCATTGAATTTAATTTGTAGGAGTTGTTGTGTCGAAGATTCGCCAGAATGGGATTCAAATTTAAGGTAAGAAGTATGTGCTTTTCCTTAGTATACAATAACATATTAACATAATTGAATATTAGCAGATTTATTAAATAATTTAGAGATGACCTCAAATTAGAATCATAAAATCAATATATTAAAATCACATGTAATTAATACATGAGTAATAAAATCAGTAAAACCTGTATTAATTCACATAAACAGGTCCAAAATAATCATTTAAAAGTAGAAAAGATCACGATGCTTTTTATTCATTATAGCATGGAAGTTTAACATAGTACCAAAAACAAAGCCATAATTCAAAATAACTAAATCGAAATTGTCAAAATAAATTTGCTTGAAGAGGACAGAAACATAAATTAAGCAATCGTGATATTGTAAATAAATGTGTCTTCTTAGCCACTTGCAACATGAGCATCTTCAATAGCATCACTTATTGACCCAATACACAACTTCTTTGAAGAAGACGAATGCTCAGAACTCTGACCAGAAACATCATCTTTCCTTTTGGAAGAGGGAGTTGTGGAAGGTGTTGACAATGCATTAGTTTGTTCTGAACTTCCAGTTAACAATAAGCTTTCCTGGTAACAATATTAAAAAGAGTAGACTTAGATACATCAAGTTGGTAGATACAGTACTAAAATTTCAATTCACGTGAAACTCTACATTGTACCTGATCACAACTGACAATTGTAGTCAAATCATCATCACCTTCAAATGTCTCCAGTTCGTCACCTGGCTCATTTTCAAGCCCAACATTCGCATGAGAGACCTTGTAAACTTCTTTGCCTTCTCTGATGTTATCCTTTCCAATAGTCACGACAAACTGAAAAGTCTTCCCAACTAACTCTTTCAATGCTTGAGGGATGTTTGTTGGATCTTGCATCTAAAGTTTAAACAAAATCATTAAATCCATAGGCGGATATCTAAATTATTTTCTGAAGATAATGAGATGTTAATATGTTACCTCATTAAAATTGCCATCGAGAAGCTGAAGAGAGCTGTGTTGTACTATCAACTTGGCTTCTTTCTCAAACAGGATACACTTAAGTTGTGCAGTTGAATCCATAACACAGACAGTCAACCTATACCTATAAAATCCGTACTCACCAGGGTTAAGAGGTTGATCACTTTCAAACAGCAGTAATATATGGTCCTAGTACGATTTAAATTACCTTGGTTTGACTTTAGTAACATTTTCATTACAGCCGGAACACCAAAACAATGTCTTCTTATTTTTTTCCACAACCTCATTTTCAACTTTGCAAACCTTGTACACTGTGGTATTACACTTTAAACAGACAAAGTACTACCAAGCATACTCTGTATCAATCGCATAGATTGAGCAGAAAATCTTGAATTTCCCTTCCTGCAAAAAAATATAATTTTAGTTTATAAAATTCATGTTTATATAGTATGCACATTAGTAAAATACAATAATCAGTTATATGTACCTCATTATATGCCCTGATTTCTTCAATCGATTTCTTTTCGCAGTGTTTATAGGCTTGAGCTTTCTTATTAACTGCTAACTCCTTAGGTACACCTTGTTTGATTGTCAAGGCAAGACCATCCTTAGGCAGCCTATTTTTGTCGAAATAATTATAGTCAATAAATTATCACAAAACAAATTAAATGCTAATAATGGCTTACATTTCACGAAACTCCACAATTTCTGGATAGTTTGGATCAATCTCCATTAACGAAATGTCATAAGCATTTGACACTGATCGTTGACCTAATACATGAAAATGTATTAGAACTTTTTATATCTTAAAAATGTATAATAAGTAGAACTTCTATCGATATTTTTACCTTTGAAAGAATTGATCTTAGCAAAGCGCAACAGACAAATCACCACCTGTTGTCTATTGTTTTCACAAGCAGCTAGGATTCTCTCAGCAAAACCACCCCACAATGTACATGATAGTCGGTCATCACTATATGGTTGATGAATAAAGATAATTTAGTAAATAATTATTAGAATAACTGAACTTATTGATCACGATAATACCGTATGTCTCTCAGCTCAAACTCAACTTTCTTCTTGTCCTTGTTTTCGACTTGATGAATCTTAAGTTCGCCGACATTGACAACTTGACCTACGACATCTGTATAATCATATTTTTCGCACATCATATATAGTTATGATTAAATAACTATAATTAATTCTAACAAAAAGTTTTAACCAAGATACTTACCAACCAAAATGTTTTCATTCAATCCAGCTTCGTCAATGACCTTCTCAAAGTCAACCAGTTGGAGGAACATGTCATTAGTCAAGGACGCACATGGCACCATGGAGGTGATGTTGATCAACGTCATACGGTAAGGATGGTTCGTAACCCTGAATTTCCCAGCGGATCTAGTCATTGTGAAAGTATCAATGATTACCCATTGCCCCGATTTGATCAGTCTCTGGAACTTTCCAAACTGTGGTTTCTTCACAGTTGCATGTATGAGGGTACCCTATTTAACAAAAGGAAATATATTAAACTTCAAAACACTTAACAATACATAACAATAAAACCTAGTAAAGAGTTCGGTAAGCTTACTGAAATATCAGCTAGAACCATTTCAATGGTTTCTCCGGAATAGACAGTGTTTTGCTTCCAAACATGAATGATTTTGACATGAATTCTCCATCCTGTTTTGAATGGCCTAATGGACTGCAGTTCTGTGGTAGGGACGTTCTCGGCAGCCATTGGAGAAGGTTTGAAAGAAGAAAGGAGAAAGACAAGAAGCTATGGTGGTTTACGATTCGATAAGTATCATAGTATTTATAGGAAGTCTCCATTAGGTATAATTTGATAGTATATTTTATGGTATATGGTATATTCGTAGCATTTCGGCAGAAAATCTTAGTAGTTAATTACGTAATATATTCTTAACAATTTTTTAAAGATGATGATCAATTTTCTTGGTGCAGTTAAGGATTCGAAATAAATTGGAGTATGAATTAGGAATGAAAGACATAATTAAAAATGCGGTTTGGTAAGATTTTGGAAGATTGATATCTGTAAAATTATTTTTATTTGAATTTCGTTTTCAATGAAAACGATACATAAATTATAAATCTATTTTGCAGGCTTATTGCAGGCTTATTTCAGGAGGCCCGAAATAGCCCATTTTTACATCAATATATATCCGGATATCCAATTGATAATTATCGGGTAATTTAGAATTTTTAACCCGATTCAATAGATTTAAAAGTCATATTTAACCTTAATGATATGTGTTAAGATAAATTTCGACTGGGGCATTTTCGGGCAATGAGAAAGTTGTACTTCTCTTTTACTAATATAGAGATACAATAAGTGATGTAATATTATATTATGTATTATGTATTTATGTGGCACATATATGCCAGATAGTACTGTTACAATCTGTATTTGTCTATATATTTGGTAATTGAAACCAAACTTCACAAAGAGTACAAAAGTTGTCAACAATATTTGGGCATTCGTTACACGTAAAAGGCAATACATATAGGTGTTGACTGGTTCTCCCGCTACCTTCCATAAATGCTGCGTTTGCGGGTGGTAGCGGTTGCTAGCGAGTGGAACCAATCACACAAACCGTTCCTAGTCGCTCCTAATCACTTCTAATCGCTCCAAACCACTGAATTCCAAAAGCTACTTCCCGGCTACTTCCCGCAAGCGTTTGCGGTTGCGGGCGATTGCGGTTGGAATTTTTTTTTTTTTTAAATAACTTAAAAGAAATCAATGATATTGAATTTTTTTTGTTATATATTCTATCTAACTATTTTACTCATTAAGGATGAGAGAAAATGAAGTACGGATACGATTGCAGAGATTATAAAATAAATAGTTAGAAGAAAATAATATTCTAATTAATAATAATCCGGAAAACTTGATGTAAATTTAATGGCACATCGCACATAAGTTCAAAAAAATCTAAATAAATATAATATTTCATCAGAAATTTAAGAAAATAAAATTATTTGTGAAATATATATATCAGGCTATCAGCACGGCGGCTCCAACAATGCCTGTAATATTTCCCTCTTCATGGAGGCGACCTGTAATCCTCCCTCTCCGGAGTGTAAAGACCTTCAAGCCTCTCGCATGCCTCAAATTAAAAGGAGAAAAAAGGTAAACATATGTCTCTCTATCTCAAATTATAAGAGCTCAGTGATCTAATATATTTTGGTAGGATGGTACTATTGCCACTTAAGATGTCTATAGCTAGCTATACCATGTTCGCAATCTAATTGAAATATTCATATCGCAAATGAGTGGGTTCCACGAAACTGAACATAAAGTTCGTGATTATGAATTGGATCAGTTTGGTGTTGTGAACAATGTCGTTTATGCCAACTACTGCCAACACGGTTAGTTAAAGTCGATCGGTTGCAAATGCTGCTGCTTAAGATTGTTATAAATCATCCTTTCGAGTGTAGACGTATGCTACAATTAACCTATATATCATTCTTGTCCACTATTTATTGTTTGTTAAACTTGTTTTCATACAAAGGTCGACACGAGTTCATGGAGAGTATCGGTATCAACTGCGATAAAGTATGGGATTTTTGCCAAAAATGCCACATTGTCTAAAAACGTTTTCACCAATGCCACATTCTCAAAACCTTAAAGAAAATGCCACAAAACAACTTTATGGCATAATGTCAAAAGACGATTTTTCTCTCATGATAATAATGAAGTAAAGATGCGGAAAAGTTGTGTCTCTTTCATGATTTTGGAGGGAAATGTACGGATGATAGACAAGATGGTGGATAAGATGATTGACAAGATAAATATGATGGACAGGATGCGGTTGATGGACAAGAAGCAGATGATGGACAAGAAGTAGATGATAGATAAGATGATACAGAAAATGATGGACAAGATGATAGAGAGAAAGATGAGATAAGATGCGGTTGATGGACAAGATAAATATGGCGGACAAGATAAATATGATTGACAAGATGAAAATGATGGACAAGATAAATATGATGGACAAGATGCAGTTGATGGACAAGAAGCAGATGATGGACAAGATGATACAGAAAATGATGGACAAGATGATAGGGAGAAGGATGAGAAGACAATGAAGAAGAAAATGATGTGGAGGATGATGGATAAGGTAATAACATGTAGGATGGTGGACCAAAAGAAGATGTAGAGGATGATGGACCAAAAGAACATGTGGATGATGGAAAAGTGATAGCATAGAGAATGGTGGACCAAAAGAGGATGTCGAGGATGGTGGACCAAAAGCGGATGATGTGGATGAGGGTGGAGAATTGAGTTTCTCGCTGGCATCTTTCTCCATATCATCTTGTCCATCATCCTAATTTTGTACATCATTTGCATTTTGTCTATCATCCACATATTGTCTATCATCTCCATCTTGTCCATCATCGGCATCTTGTCAATCATCCACATCTTGTCCATTATCCACATCTTGTCCATTATCCGCATCTTGTCTGTCATTTGTATCTTGTCTATCAACAGCCTAATAATCATCGAGGGGCATTTATGTCTTTTTAAGTGAAGGTTGTGGCATTATGGAAAAGAAGTGAACAAAGTGGCATTTTGACTAATTTTTTTTTACTATTCATGGCATTTCTTTTAATTAACTCATAAAGTATCCCGTTCGGGTAAAGCCTTGGCAATTTCTGAGTTGTTAATAAAATTCCGTGCACTTTTACGAGTACTTTTGACCCTCTTTTACTAGCTATATATATATAAAATAATCGTCACATATTTTATTTGATTTATTTGAGCAGAATGGATTCAGATTTATGGTGAAAACTAGAATATCAGGAGTATCTATGGTGCGTATCTAATTTGAGCAATTCATCTTAAAACTGCCTGATCAAGAGGTTAATTTTGTTGCTCCTATTAAGCCTTTGTGTTGTTTTTTTTTACTTGTGTAAGAGCCGGACCAAAGCATTTGGGGGTCCCATACAAAATAAGAAAAAAATATAATCATAATTTTCATAGTATAAAAACTATATACTAAAAAGAAAATTCAGTTAAACAAAACACTTATTTTTTTAAAACAGAATACAAAATATCTTAAAAGAATATAAGAAATTCTAAAATTTTTAGAAAAAATAACATTTTTGTGTATTTGGAGACTTCATAATAACATTTTTCTGTATTTGGGGGCCTCAAAATAACAAAAAACTTCTAAATATGGGGGCCCCATTGCAATGTTTCAAATCAATGGTGTCAGGTCCGGCTCTTTTGTGTTCTAATCTAGATCCTTTTGGTATAGCAGCTTATTTTGGAAGCGCACGAAACAGCAGTGTGGCTTGACACCAACTACCGTCCTGCCCAAGTCCCATCTTTTATACGCTCTAATTTCGTTCATTTCCAACGCCAAGAAGTCTCTGTTCACTCCTAATTTTGTTCACATCCAATAAGTACTGTCTTGCCTGCATTCCTATGTTTTTTTCAAATAACAAAGATGTTCTAAATCTAGATTCTTACATTCTCTCATTCCAGAGAATAGAATATTTTATATGGTATTCTGGCATATGCCATTCGATTTGAAGATTTCTAAATGTATCTGAAAGTTTTTATAAATTGAGTTATTGACAATTTATTCTTGTATACTATTTTACATATGGTAGAACGTATGTTTCTTTTCATATCATTTTTATCAGTGTGTATGTATAATTTATTAAATATACAGTATTACATATTAATAAAATACTGTATAAATAAAATATATTCGTGGAAAAGAGAAAAAACAAAACGTGATTCATCAACTAATTGACCATATATATGCAGCCACTGGTCTCCCAATTGCCACTTGTTCAGCGCGCAGGAGGCCAATAAGTCATGGAACTCATGTACCAAACCAAACGATATGGCCACATGAGTTTACGTGACATAACAATAAATAGTGTTCGAGTAACGAGTAGGGCCATTTACATTAAAGTTTATCGAAATCAATTCATATTTGGATGGCTGTCGACGGATTTCAAACCATTTATTTGTAAACAGAATGTGAAATTTTTTTTTGTCAACTAATCAATACAAAAAACAAACTAATTCTCTTTCTCTAATTTACATATCAGCGTTTTCATGTTTTTTTTTCAACCAAACATTAAATTAAATAAAAAAAAAACTCCTAGATTGGTTGCCCAAACTGGAAGAAAATAGTTTACAAAAGAAATTTCAGAAATTAAAGATCTTGAAAAACGAATAAGACAATCCGCCCTTACATTGAAAACACAGGGAATCCTAGCCAGGGTGAAAAGAAGAAAAGATGATCTAAGCAAGGTAAAATCATCCAGCAGATGCGAGAACGCGGGCCAATCATCAGGAGCCTGTAACATTGCAACTAACTCTCCGCAGTCTGTCTCGAACGCTTGACAATCAACACCAGCCGTCTTAAGGGACTCCATAGCCCAAATCAAGGCTTGGAACTCCGAGTGCAAGGGAGTAGGACCCCGTCTATGGCTCCGTGCTCCCAGAAGAAGGGTAGTATCCTCACAATCACAATACCACCATCCCAGTCCCTCAAAAGGATCCGAACCTTTCCAGGATCCATCGACCTAACAACGAAAAGAGGAATCCCTGACCTCCAAAGATGGCAAAGAATCCAAAACTCTCTCAGAGAAAGCTTTAGCCTCCTCCCATAGTAACTTATCATTAGCCGCCTGATTTAGAATATAAACTGGCTCTGCCTCTGTTCCCTGGAAAACCTTTTTATTCATATCTTTCCAAATTGACCATAGAATCCATGGCAGCCGGAAAGCTATGTCGGAAACCCCCCGATTGAGAAGACGCGCGCCAATAAATGAAATCTAAATTTGAGTATATCGAGCCATATGGAAAACCTTCAGGATCTATCAAAACCGGAGATGCTTCCCAGATACTGCGCGAACAAGGACACTCAAAAAGAGCGTGATTTATAGTCTCTACCGCAGAACCACACCGTTTACACATGGCATCACATCGGACTCCCCGATGAGCAATTCGTTCCAACACAGGGAGATTACCAGAGGCAATCTGCCAGAAAAAGTGTTGGACTTTCGGCGGGACTTCAAGTTTCCAACTATGGGCCCGAAGAGCCATACACGACGGCCGATCCTCAACTTCCTTGATTAATTCCCGAGCTAACCGATAACCCGATTTGATCGAGTACGTCCCCGACTTAGTATAATGCCATAGTAAACGGTCCGGTTTATAAGTTTTACTAACCGCTATACTGCAAACATGTTGTACATCCGCCAGATTCATAAACTCTTCGAGAATAGGCAAATGCCAATCCTTTGTAACTGGATTTATTAAATGATTAACCATCAAATTCGGATGCAGCAAACTTCCCCGACCATTAATTGGTCTTGGCCGAAGATCTGGTAACCACGGATAACGCTAAACCGATATAGAACATCCAGAACCTACCGCCCACCTCGCACTTTGTACCACCAAGTCCTTAGTTGAATAAATTCTCCTCCATGCAAAGGAGGGATTATTTGGTTTTTTTGCCATAAGAGGATGTTTATTTCTAATATATCGACCGCGCATCACCCGAGCCATTAAGGATGTCGGATGATGGATTAACCTCCAAAACTGTTTAGCCAACATAGCGTCATTTTAAATTGTTCTAGAACTCGGAAACCTAGACCCCCTTCACTTTTGTCATTACACATTTTATCCCACGCTACCCAGTGCAAACCACGTGCCTTATCATTATACTTCCACCAAAATTTTGAAATAGCGCTCGTGAGCTTAGACGTCAACTCCTGCGGCAGCTTATAACACGACATAACATGGGTCGGGAGAGCTAACACAACCATTTGATCATAACCTCCTTACCACCTTTCGATAAACACTTTGCAGACCAACCATTTACTTGATCGTCCAAACGATCCTTAACATAACTAAACACCTTAGTTTTCGAACCCTGAAGACTTTCAGGGATACCCAGGTAAGAACCATACCACCTTCTTTAGAAATACCAATAACTGATTTTAACTGAGTTCTTATATCAGACGGAACCTTCTTACCAAACATAATAGAGGACTTTTCCAGATTAACCTCTTGTCCCGAAGCTTGACCATAATTACCTATGATATCCATTACTGTCCTACATTCAATGGCCTCGGCTTTGCCAAAAAACAGACTATCATCAGCGAACAACAAATGCAAAATGGTGGGGCTATCACGAGCAATTGTGATACCCGTTAATTTCTTCTCCCGTTCAGCCTTTTTAATATTTGCTATCAAAACCTCTATACAAAGTATAAACAAATATGGTGACAGAGGATCCCACTGACGTAAACCTCGTTGTGGTTTAATAGAACCCTGAGACTGACCATTGATAAGAACTTGATACGACACTGAAGATACACACCACGTGATCCATGTAATCCATTTCCTAGCAAAACCTAACTTAACCATAACCGCTTCCAAAAAATCTTATTCAACACGATCATATGCCTTACTCATATCCGTTTTGAAAGCCAGAAACTCCGATTTACACCTTTGGTTAGTATTTAACCCATGAAACATTTTCTGCACCACAAGAATATTATCCGTAATCAAGCGACCCGAAACAAAAGCCGACTGAGTTTCAAAAACCAGTGATGGCAAGAACCTTTTAAGCCGAAAACACAAAACTTTAGAAATAATTTTATAACTCACATTACAAAGACTTATCGGCCTAAACTCCGCCATCCGCTGCGGCTGATCAACTTTAGGAATGAGACAAATATTCGTCTCATTTAAACGTGGATCAAAACTACCTGATCGAAAAAACTCTCTAACTAAGGCCACCAAATCTCCTTTTAAGGAGGACCAAAACCGTTGAAAAAACAAAGCTGTCATTCCGTCGGGTCCTGGAGTTTTCTCCGGATGCATAGCAAACAAAGCTTTTTGAACTTCCGCTTCCAAAATATCCCTAGTTAGATCTCTGTTCATATTATCCGAAATTAGTGGGGTGATCTCCTGAATCATCTCTGAAATACCCCTAACATCTGATTGCTTAAAAAGATCCTCAAAATATTTTGTAGCAATATTCTCCATGCCCGAGATCGATTCATTTCACATGTTATCTGCATCAAACAAACCAATAATCCTATTCCGCACCCGCCGCTGCTTAGTAGAAGCTTGAAAGAATTTAGTATTTTTGTCCCCAACCCTTAACCAAAATTTCCTACTTTTTTTGTTACCAGTATACTTCCTCATCACGATACGCCTCTTTTAATTTCCTCTCTATACCAAGAATTTCCTCCTGAGAGATCAAATCATCCATTTTCGCCTCCTGCAAAGCCGCCTTCAAGGAAGAAATAAGCTTTGGGCCAGAACATATATTATTCTTCCGCCACCAAGAAATCGAATTCCTACAACTTCTTATCTTATCCACAAAGCCCGGAATCCGGAAAAATTTTGTACGATTCCACCCTGACTTGACCGCCCCTAATAAACCATCTCTCCCTAACCAGCGTTTGTTAAAACAAAATTGCCTATTCCGTTTCGTGTATGACTTTAAGCAAGTTACTAAAATTGGGCAATGATCAGAACTAACCATTTCCAAATAGTCTACCTTAGAATTTGGATAACAGCCATGCCAATCCTCATTACCCAAAGCCCGGTCTAACCGACAACGGACCACCTGATTATTACACCGATTACCTCTCCATGATAATTGTTCACCATAACATGGGAACTCAAGCATTCCGCAATGACGGAGCATTGAAATAAAAGGCACAAAAGAAGAGGCAGGACGCACAGCACCTCCCCTTTTCTCATGATTCCCAATCAGTTCGTGAAAATCACCAATCATAAACCAAGGATCAACACGAAAAGAACCAATACCCGATAGTTTATCCCATACCTTCTCTCGATTTTAGGGAACAGGGTCACCATAAATAAAAGACAAATAAACCAATTGTTGACCAAAGAAAGCTTGAACATCAATAATGCAAATCACTATCATAAAGAACAGAGAGTTTTATTTCATCCATGAAAAATAATGCTAAACCACCCCTAGACCCTTGGGGTTCAACAATATACAAATTATTATAACCAAACTTATTCTGAAATTTTTGTAAATAAGAAAAATATTTCTTGGTTTCTGATAAAAACAAAATGTCTGGTCGATGTTGTTTCCATAAATCACCCAAATAATTCTCTGTCAGGTCAGCCCCTATGCCCTGACAATTCCAACTCAGGATCTTCACGTCTTCGCCGGTGGTTTCGGGAGAGCCACCTTCCCTTTCTTGACTTGACGACCACCATCCGCTGGTTTACCACGCAAAGTATTGCCTTGTCTCCCTAGGCTCTTCTGTGTTTTCCCGGCACCTGCAGGTTTAGATAACGCCTTAGCAAATAAACGTTTCCCCGGAGAGGCCAAATTCCTAGCAACTAAATTCCTAGCAACTAACCCAGAACCACTAGCCCCCTTTTTAACAATAGGCCTATTAATCCTCCCTCTAAGAATAGTCAGTTCCTCTAACTTAAAATCAGCCAAGGCATTGTTAACAAGACCCAAAGCAATATCCACTGGAACTGAAAAAAGAGAGGTACCTTGCGGACTACCATCCGTATCAATCTGGGGATCGGTCCCCTGCTCAGAAATAGACACACCCTCCTGTCCTGAGCCAGTTTCAACCAAAGCCGAGCCGCCACCCTCGGTATACTCTCCCTCCTCCAACAAGTCATTGTTCTGTTCCATAAAGTCAGTATCAACAAATTCTTTAGCAGTCCCGATATGAGTGTCACCCTCAGCAACCGATACAACCTGAGAGACTGGAGCCAGATGAACATCACCCTCTTCCTCTTGGATCTGCTTCTCAACACCTCCTTGTTTTGCCTTGTACAAAGGTTTAGGCCACACTGGACCCATTCCCTTCCGGTTAAGATTAAGAGAAGAAACCTGCCCCAAAGATACACCACCTAGCATATGTGAACCTGGCTGACCACCAGAACCACTAGACTCGGCTGCTGTGAGCTGCCTTTTCTGACCCCAAGCTGAACCATGGGATCTCTCTTGATTTCGATGACCATAAGAAACCACATCACCAACAATAGAGTCCTGAACCTGAAAATCTAGATCCCTCTTAACATACTTCTTTGGTTTCTCCCAACTACCTTCGTTTCTATATCCCCCTTGTTTAACCTGTAAATGTTGTCTCTGAGCAAACCTCTTTTCCGCTTGATGCTCCACAACCTGCTTGCCAGCCTCTTTATGCAACTCTGGACATCCTCGCACATCATGTGTAAGTCGACAGCAATGCTCACAAAAACTTGAAAGCTTCTCATACTCAAGAGAAACAATAACCTCATCCCTAGTATCAAAAGGAACAACCATCTTGAAGAGGAGAGGATTGAATCCATTAACAGTCACGCAAAAACTCCCAGACTCCTCATCAATCTCTCTAAGTATGCCCACCTTCTTACCTATTGCTCTTAAGGTCGCAACCTCCCAAAGATGCATGGGGATACCAATTACCTTCACCCAAAAGTTGATTGCAGAAGGATAAATTGAGGAAATAATAGGCTCCCATTTTACCAAAGACACCATCCACCCATCAAAATGATATGGACCGTTCATCAAAACCGACTGAAGATCCTTCTCTGCGTCAAAGTTAAAACTGAAAGAGACCTTGCCCCAAATCTGCTCCCACCACCTTATCCTCCATCTTCCAAATCTTTGGCAAATTAGCCACTAAGGACTTCATTTGTTGAACACTTGGATTCATCAACCGCCCAATAAGAGTCAGCGAGAATTGTTGTATCCGCTGAGCCAGAACCGAGTTAACAATCCTCACTGTTTCAGTATGAACCAATGGTGCTTTGCCTTTGTTAAGAGATAACTGAGATATAATTAACCACCAATGGAGCAACTGAAAACCCAACAAACGACTTTCCAAAGAAACAAGACGCACCCCTCTCTTAGAAACAAGCAACTCTCCAAATAAAGTATGAATGATAGTTCGAAAGAGTGACCACAGAGACAAACCATTCCATCGGATAAATACCCCTTGTACAAACCACCTATCGTACAAAGTTTCACAAAATCTGCCAGATTCCAACATCCCATAACCAACCAAACTAAATCCCAGAAATACCAATGCCGTATCTTCAACTGATCTCAATCTAAAGAACCATGGAAAGAAGCGGAAGCGAATACCATAAATACCATACCATGAGATCCTCACCTTAATCCACTCAATCGAATCCTCATTCTGAAGGATATGGAAATCTCGACCTGGTAATGAAAAGAAAACCAAACTCCATGTAAACGGAGATCGAATCCTATCAAGCCAATTAAAATCTCCCATCGAATCAACCCAAAATCAGCCATCGAAGATCCGACTCAAACAGACCTCGTATTCGGGAAATAAAATCTCACAAAGTCCGATCGAACCCAGACCGAACCAGGAACCGATTTCCGATCCATCCCCATTCCCGAAACTCAACCAGAGCACACGAAAAGCCATCCCTTCATCTCTCAAGAACACTGAACCAAGACATCTTAAACCCTAGATCTAATTGCCATCGTCATCGTCATCTTCTTTAGATCTAATCGCCATCGCCATCGTCATGTTTTTAAAAATGACACACTAGTAAAAATGTTCTGCATTGTTACGGAAATAATTGTAGTTATGAAGTGTTTTTCGTAGCTAAAATTTGTTTGTTACAGAATGGTGACAAAAAAATTTAGTAATTATTTGGTCGTAGCAATTTTTTTCTTCATAGCAAATCATCGCAACTTGCTATAATTTATATACTAATGTAAACATAGCTATTTGCTACAAAATGTTACATTTACTTGGAGGTATTTGTTACAGATGGTGTTTGAAATATACGTAACTATTAGCTTCAAGAACCCACACTTTGGTCGTCGTCGATTTACGACAGTTAGCTACAGAGTCAATTGTCATAAAATTGTTACCAACTACTATGCTATAATCGTGGGAGATTAGTAACAATTATTGTAACAACCCGTCCTGTGGACCCCACTAGCCCCCCGCTAGCTGCACCAACGGACCGTCTGTGGACCCTGCTAGCCCCCGCTAGCCATCCCAACGAATCCCAAGCTGGCCCTGTAGGACATCGATCCTAACCCATCACTGTGGATATGGTCAATTGGTGACAGCTTGTCCTGTGGGAAGGTTGTTAAAGGGTGGGGATCAGGGTTCGAGGAACGCCTGGCGTACCCAATAACCTACTGGTGGATTTGGATATCCACAGTGATGGATTAGGATTGATGCCCTGCAGGGCCAGCTTGGGGTCCATTGGGATGGCTAGCGGGGGGCTAGCAGGGTCCACGGACGGTCCATTGGGGCAGCTAGCGGGGGGCTAGTGGGTTCCGCAGGACGGGTTGTCACAATTATGTTTGAATGCAGCGTAACAATTACCTTCTAGTTGCTACGAATATTGGTAACAGAATAGCTTCTATTTGCTACAATGGTGCTAGTCTTAGATTGTCTACAATAAGTGACTATTCTTTTCCTTGTGGGTGACGTTTACAAATAAAGCGCGAAACATAAATACCTGCAAATATCATTGGAAAACCTTGGTTTGTGGTTACAAATTACAAAAGCTCTGATTAAACCTTAGTTTTGAACATTCAGGAAAAAAAAACAGAATTTTTAACCAGGATCGAACATAAAGAGTACTAAATAGGTAGATTGAGTAAAGAAAGGTGGGAGTATCAAGTGCATCAGAAGAGGGCACCTCCCACAAGCTCCGCATCCACATCGCCATCGTCTTCTTGCTCATCAGACTCATTAGGCACAGTTGTGGGATGGACAACATCAGCCATTTCTGGAGGTTCAGTCGCAGCTCCGGGATTGGCATATCTGTTCTCACTGTTATTGCCTTGAGCTGGGCTAGAGACCGATGCACCCGTTGCAGAGGTTGGCTGAGCAGAGGGGAAAGTGTTTGCGGAACCTTCAGGCATATATTGCCTCATAAATTCAACCACAGTTGCCAGCTGATCTTGAAGAGATGTCAATTAGCGTTCAAGGGGATTATTTCCACTGCATCAGCTGAGTTTTCCCCACGCTCACGAATGTAGTTTTGACCCCTGAGACCGAAGATCCTCCCATTATGAGAAGGTACAACCTACATTAAAAACATACAAGTCAATATCTCTTCTTACAAACACCAATGTAATCGAAAATATGATTTAACAGAAACAACTTAAACAGTGTTAAGAAGACTTTGGTGTCTGTTACTGCAGACAACAAAACCAGTCACTTCTTGCAGAAAACAACGACGCCTTATTGGTGTGTTCTGCTTACAACATATTCACTTACTACAAACTGATCATTTCACTTACATTCACTTAAATTATTTCACTTACATGAGGTGAGCTCCAATTAGAATCAGAACCAACATATGAACCTAACTTCGCATAATGATTAGATATCAATTAGCTTACATAACCAAACCCAACAATCATAATTCAAACCGCAAATCTCAACTCTTAAAGCAATGTGAAACATAGATAACCAAAACACAAATACATGCACAGAGAGTGAGAGAGAGTGAGATCATTAACAAAGGGTGAGATCATTAATAATACTCAAAGAACAAAAACTCTTTTTACAGTCCATAAAAATCTGTATATATATATAAATAAAGAGTGAAAACAAAGAGGTGTGAAACAAAAAGGTGCGAAGACTAACAAGTGCAACCATTGAAAGCTAGGGGTACGACGAAAAAAACACAATTGTTGGATCAAAACATTGCAAATTTATATAAACAAAGAGGTGTAAAACAAGGTGTGAAAACTAATGGGTGCCAGCATGGAAAGCTGGGGGTACAACGAAGAAACACAATTGTTGGACCGAAATATTGCAACTTTTGAGATCATTGACAAAAGGTTTAATAGGTGTGATTTTTAAAAGATGGGGGTATGACGAAGAAACATGATTATTAGAAAAAAAAAACTTGCAACTGTTAGGATTATTAATTATTTTAAATTGTTACATAGATAATAGAAACAATCTCATTCGTTAGATTAAAGTTGACCCCAAAAGTGGGTTTGCTATTATATATAGATTACAAATGCAGAATTTGCATATAAAGCAATATAAATTCACTGTCAAGCGACGACAACAACAATAACATATTGTATTTTGGTTTAAATACCTATATATGAGAACGTGGAGCAAATGTTTAGGATGATAAGGATTATTTGTTATCGGCTGGATACACTCTCGATGGAAATAAACAGGATCTGTCAGATCAAAATGTAAGTAATAGCCAGCAGTGTCGTCATATATCTGATGAAAGCAAAAACTGCACCTCCTGTCTTTAGCTTCGTTTTCTTCGTTGTTGAACCAGACAAGGGAATGTGTACTCTGTGGAGGCCCAATAACTTCTCTTTTATTGGGGCAAACTAATGCTAGAATTCGTGACTCTTTGAATTGTACTGAACGAAAGTCTTCTTTATCAGAGAGAGAGAGAGAGAGAGAGAGAGAGAGAGAGAGAGAGAGAATTGTTACTGGATAGAGGAGGACAAGAGAGAAAGGAGGATGCGCCATTGGTGGGAGAGTAGATGGCGGAGAAGACATAGAAGGAAGAGCCAGAAGGCATCACCGGGTGTAGATCGTCAAGAACAGAGGTTTCGAATTTGTGGCTTCGCGAAACCCATTTCGCCAACCCTCCACAATTTCGAGCAATATATGTCTGAAAGTCTGAAACGAAAGAGATGAAGAAACCAAGTTCCTTGTAACTTCCATTTCACATAATCATTACCGAGATAAAAATAAATAAATTTTTCGTTGAGAAGAGAGAGAGAACCGTGAGAGAAGAATTAAGAAGAAGGCCTGGAAGCCCTGTAACAAGGCATGAGAATCAGTCTCAGATCCAGAATCTGAATCGGAGGGAAGCGGAAGTGATGTCAGTGGTTTTTCACGCCCTATTGGTTCACGGCAAGGTCCACTGCCGCCATATCTAGATTCAAATCCTCCAGTCAGATCCATAAACGGAAAAAACAACACCTTATAGTTGATAAACGGAAAAAACAACACTTATCCAAAATTTCGGATAAGTGTTTTCCCTCCAAACTAAAATTTTAGCTATAATAATGATTTTTGGATTCCCGCTTAACGAAAAAATTTCCTAACATTAAATTAATGCTACGATATAGTTGATATCCGATTTTGGTACTTTTAGTAGCAGCTAGTGAATTCGTGCTACCGTGATATGCTACCAATATCCAAATTTCTTGCAGTATGAGCACAAACAAGTTCTAATTATTAACTTATCATTTTTTTGTACATCAATTATTACAACTATAAAACAAAACATGGCATCAAGTAGATACAAATAATCCAATTTTAATAGTGTACATCACAATTGAGCACAAATATGGACCGAAACAGAAACATGAATTTATCGTCCTTTTACAAAAAAAAAACATAATGAAACACATTTTTAATAATATAGTACAATATTCCCCACTTGTATACTAGTTCTTCTAGATATTTTCTGCTACGTCATATTAGTAGCAATTTCTCATTTTTGTTACTGCTAATTAGTAGCAAACAATTTCCTTTCTTTTAATAATATATTTCCCACAAACTGTTACGCCTTCTAGGTTCCTACAAACATATTCGTCACAAAAGTTGTCATAAATTAGCTATACAGTTGATCTGTAGCTATTCGTATTTAACTTGTGACGAATACTCACTAAATTGATACGAAAAAATAATCTAATATTTGGTCTCTATTGGTTACTTTTTGTAGGTAATTTTTGCTACAAAAATTTTCCGTGGCTATATACCGTAACTATATACCCAATTTTTACTAGTGGTACACTTCGTTAAAAACAATATTCAAATAATAATAGACCACAAAGATAAATATTATGACACATCAGCATTCTTATACTTTGAACTTAACTAAAGAAATCAATCATAATATTGAAGAAAATGATAGAAATCGAAAGATCGTTTCTTTTGTTATTCAATCCTTAAGATATCAATACAATCGTTCTTCTCTTTATATAAAGATTACAGAGGTTTAACCTAGTTCTAGAGTCTTCTACGTAGTGAAGAGCTATCATGTTGACTGACACATGGCTTGATCATAGTAGCATGATTCGAGTGCTGCAAATCTATTCTTTGTCGTCACTTCCATACAAGCTGCAAGTTGTGCTAAGCCTCTATTCTTATCTTGTTCTGTAGGTAACAGTTCGATGATCTTGGGCTTGAGCGTTTGTTCACTAGCCTTCACATTCTTATTCTTCGTACATGTATGGCCTTTTAACGAAACTATATCGTTTTGGTTGTTAGTCTTGACAAATATAACATAAATAACTTTAGAGGCTATATCATTTAATGATAACGAGACGATCAGACGAAAGCATTAAAATTGATAGAAATCGATTCATATTTGGACTATACAAGGACATTAACAATTATATAGGTTAGTGTCCATAATGTAAGTTTAGATTACTCTCTTTCTACACTTTATCTCTTCCACTATTGTAATCGTAACTGATGGGGAATCTCAATTACTTTGATCAAGAACCTGCAGCGTGATCTAATGAATTCCATAGAAAATCTCAGCTCCAGTTTGGAGCTAAGCTGGTTAAAGTCTCGTGTGCATGTTCTTTCTTTCTTTATATTTTGTTCTTTCGTAATCTTTGCATCCGTACAAACAAGTGATGGAAAGAGAGCTGTAAGGTGTATTCATGTAGATATGAGGTGTAGTCGTATAAATTGGTATTGGAGCTCACAGTTGTGGAAAAGAATCGACTTGATTTGAATATCTCAAACACGTAGCTCTAGAACCGAATCGATTCATGTTGATGTTTTGTGAACAATCATTCAACGTTTTGAAAGTAAATGAATTAAAAACGCTCTCTTTATAATTTGATATCATTCAATACCATACCATTAAAGTTCAGACGTTACAAGCATATATATATATGAGAACTATACCAAGTACACTCACTGACTTACTGTTACAATAACTCCTACTAGACATAATAATACTAACTAGTCGAAAACCAGAAGGAAATACTTGTTTGTTACCATTTTCCTATGATATCTGAGGTAGGAAAACATGCTATTTTCTTCTAGTATAAGTGAACCAAGCTCGGCAACACCCACTACAACAAATTTGTCCATTCTTAGCATACAATAAATGCTATTATATGTGATACACAACGTTTTTGTAAACGCTGTCTCTGCCCAAGCTATAATAGACCCTCCCATACAATAGCGTTTTTTACTCATGCTATTATATTATTATATATAATAGCGTAATGTCGGTGTTATAAATGTTTTAAGGGGGGTGTATTGAACTTGATATTTTAAGAGATTTTGGAATATTCTAAAATCTCCTATTATTTAATTGATGATTTTTAAAAATCATCTGAAATCCTATGTTATTGAATATGAAATTTATAAAAATCATTTAGAATCTCTTGTTATTCAATCAATAATTTATAAATCTCAACTCAAATCTACTGTTATTCAAAAAATCACAATTTTTTATAAAAAGCTACAGAATGGGATTTTAGGATACTTTTCTAATATTTCTAGTTAAAAAATATGTCTTACAAAATCCCATCCTAAATGGTGAAATTTTGAAAGAAAATATTCTTTTTAATAGGAGTTCAACATCTACTGCAATTTTTTTTTTTATAAGTGCAACTCTCTACTGCTCTCTCTTACTCTGCCGGCGTCGTCACAACTCTCTCGGCCTCCCCATCACTACTACGGTCTCAACTGCCGGCGGCGCCACGACCACCACAACTCTCAACCAATCCATCTCTACCACAAGTAACGAACCTTCTCCGTCACCATCATCTAACATCGATTCTTTATCCAATCCTCTTTGCACATGCGTTCTTCAAACTCCAAACAAAACCCATTTTCACCATGAACCATCTTTACAAGCTTCTCTTGATCTGATTCAAGAAACCACAGCTTCTTCTGTTGATAACTTCATCTACATATCAAACCCAATTTACTCAAACGAAGCTACAAGTAAACAAACCACACCGTTTGAAACACCTCAGTCTTCACCGTCACGGCTTGAAGATGATTAAGACGACGACGATATAACCGAAGAAGATTCAACACCAACATTGTCTCCAATGAAGGATCTGCCTGAAAAGGCGTGCTCTGTTTCACTAAAAGACCGACCCAATATGTATCAAAATCAGATGTCTCAGCCACCTCCGCAGCGGAGCTTCCGACAACGGCGAGTCGGCGACGGTTGGTAACAACTTGAGACATTCATTCTTCTGCTGCTGCTGCATTACATATCGTCAACAATTCAATATTTCACGAGAGAATAAAACAGATCAACAACTTCATTTTCTTGTGGATGTGCTAAACAAACCATCGTTGATTAATTTCCAACTACTTTAAACACTCATTGGCAAAATGAGTTTCTCTTTGATCGTGTAGTCATCATGCTCATGAGGAATATTTATAGTGTTCAGTGTCATCATTGTAACCGGTTTATATCTCATGAGAGCTGCAGTTTCTTCATATGAGATTAATTTTTTTACGAACCTCACTTTTTGGTTAACAGTGACAGCTCTTTATTTTTTCGAAATGCATATCATCTTGGGCCTTTTATTTGTGTCGCAGTTGCTTCACCAACGATTGGAAAAAGAACATGACCAATGTCTATTTTTCTTCTTAAATTAATCAAAGTATGAAAGAAGCTTACGTAAATTAATCAATGACATTCCAAGTTGCTCTTTTTTTTTATTTTTACATATCAAAATCACCTAAAATTCAATAATCAAATCTCAAAAATCTCAAAACTCAAATCTCATCAAATCCTAAAATCCCAAATTTAATAACCAAATCTCCTAAAATTACACTCAAATCTCTCACAATTCTAAAATATTAAAATCTCACTAAATCTCCTAAAATATCAAGTTCAATACACCCCCCTAAATATAGCATCTGTAAATGCTCTTAAAAATTATTCAATAACATTATTGCACTGCTGCTATAATTTATATTGTTGTAATATTTTATTGCTGTTATATTTCCTATAACGTCTTAATATTTGTGCTATGATTTAATATTTTTTTGATAATATTAAAATCCATTGTGCTATATTACATGTTCATATTAGAGCTATTATATGGTTACATTTTAAAAGTTGAACCTGTTTTATATGAAAATATATATAATATAAAACATCCAACAGATACACTTCAATCCAAAAATTACATAAGTCTCAACATACATAAGTTTCAATATCATAAGTTCCCATAAGCTAAACTTCATAAGTCTCAATACCATAAGTTCCCATAAGCTAAACAACACAAGTCTAAATAGCATAAGTTCCAATAATCTAGACAAAGGTACTTCAGTTCAAACCATTACCACATTGTCCTCTGGCCATGCGATTGTTGTACCAATTGCATCTTCCATACACTCGATAGCAGAAGTACACCTCTAAACAGCAACATCATTAACCTTCACCACATCTATCCAAACGTGTACTGCATTAGGTCCCAATGGAGCACAATAGACAACTTGGTCTGGATTGTTTGAAGACCAATGTCCTTCAGCAACGACCCGCTTCTTCACGGTAATATCCAACAATTTGCACTTCTGATTTTCCTTGCTAACTGACTCTTTCTTTTTACGCTGACAATATAAAAACATATTATAAGCAACAACAACAATACCAAACATCAACAATTTATATATTGGCAGGCCATACTATTAGCGATAACATAAATAACACTTAAAGGAGTGAAGTACATTACCGGCGATCTCCGAACAGGTGAGTCTATAACATTTTTAGCTTTCTTGACAGGGGCTGAAGGAGTTGCTTCAGATATCTGATTATGAGATGATACTGTTTGCATATTAGGAGTTGGAATCTGAGACTTAGACAGTGGTGATTCATCTGTGGTTGTTTCAAACACAACTCTACTTGCAGGCCATGCTACGAAAGTCTTCAAACAGTCCTCTATGATACTAATTTCTGTTGTAGGTCTCCATAGAAATGTCTCAGGTTTCAAGACCACATCCACAAGTACCTTTACTGCATTAGGTCCGATTGGAAGTCCATTAACCAATGCATCTGATTCTTTTGACTGCCAACGCCCTTCATCAACAGCCACTTCTTCATTTCCCCTCCAATTTAGTAGTGTACACTTGTTTGCAAAAGCTGTATTTGGACTCTGAAACATGTGAAAATATATGTTATTGATTATCAAAATACCCAGTTAATTATATACATATATGTTATTTTTACCTTTGGTGCATTGTCTTCTTGGAGAATACAATTGTCATCTGGCCAGGCAAGCATTTCTCCAACAGCTTGTTCCATATTTAGGATGTTAGTTGTAGGTC
Organism: Camelina sativa; assembly: GCF_000633955.1. Lineage (NCBI taxonomy): Eukaryota > Viridiplantae > Streptophyta > Magnoliopsida > Brassicales > Brassicaceae > Camelina > Camelina sativa. The sequence goes on from NC_025701.1 coordinate 21,851,635, forward strand.
TCCATAGGAATGCATCTGGTTTGATTGCAGTTTCCACCAATACTTTATAGGAGTTAGGCCCTAATGGA
>NC_025701.1:21852267-21875740 GCF_000633955.1 Camelina sativa
AAAAAAAAAAAAAAAAAAAAACATGATTACGTACCCTTGCAGCTGAATTTTCCCCGACCTCAGGTTCTCTCTCTGTTACATAAAAACAAAAGGTAACTTAGAACTGATGAATCAATACTATTTCACTCTAATAATGCTTTAATGTTAAAAGACTACTAACCTTCAAATGTTCAATGACAGCTTATAAGTCATCTACTTTTCTTTGTAAACTAACTTGCTTTTCTTTCATTTCAGCCATACACTTACTGTTGACTTGGAATAAAGACAGTTTTTTCATACTCATCCCTCTGCCCATTGCACTTAACCGACCAGGATTATCAGCTCCTAACAATTGTGAAAGACCATCTGACTTTGGATTTGTTGTTGTTGAATGAGGAACACTCTCCAACTCAGCTGCCTTTCTCTGAATAACAAATAAACAAATGCATAAAAAGTTACATTATTTGACTACTAACTCATAAACATGCAAACCAAAAATATAGATTATAGTTTAGACTGACAATCTTTTCAGCGGCGACAATATTAACCGGCATTCCATCTATTTTGGTTCTTTGACTTTACCCAAACTTTCAGCCTTGTGACCTTCGATGGTTCAGGGCATTCCTTTTTCTGAAATTAAAATAAAAAATGACATTACAAGTAGTGATTTGGCAATATAGCTAAGATCATACAATTAAAAAATCACCATCTCTTCTGCTATTCTAACCATTCCTTTACGGCTGCAAGTGTGAGGAATCTGTTTACGCCTTCGTTCCTTGAATTATCATTAACAACCTACGTAGAAATATTGTTAAAATATAGCAAGCAAGAAATGTTATAATACAATCACAAAACTTACAAAAAGCAAGTACCTTAAAGTTGTTGCTAGTCTTCAATATGATAAATTTGCGCCAATCATTAATCGGGATATTCTTCGGTCGCATATTCATCCTGGCTTGGTTATTAGGAGGTTTTCTGATCTTAGTTACAAGACGTGATTTAAAGCACCTCCACAAACATCCCATCTGGCTCATCATAGAAGTCTTTTGATACTCTTCATCAAGTTCAAACCTAGCCTGCATTTACATTGATAAAACATTGTGAAAAATGAGTGGTAATTAGAATAAGCTAAATTTAACATATTTATAATAGAAAAAATGCAACCTGAATGGATTTCCAGAGAACTGTCTTCAGGTCTGCACTAACCATCCTCCAATCATCAACTAATACTGGAACATGTTCCCGGACAAAACATCCTACATAGGATGCCAGCTTCACTGACCCACGACCATAAGCTTCTCCCATCTCATTGTACTCAACTTTCTCCCGTGTATTTGGATCCTTTGCAATGTATTTCATTCTGATAGGTCCTCGCTTTTTCTTACGATTAGTCTGATGTGTTTCCTGCTCATTATCAGCAACAGGCAATTCAGACTCAGTGTCATCCACTGGATTATCATTTATACCTTCGTCAGCATTTTCAGCAACAGACTTTTCGTCTTCTATATCATTCTGAGTCGCAGGCAGTTCAGATTCCTCATGATTCTGAAGCTCTTCAGATTGATGCTCAGTATCCTCTAAATGTTGTCGTTCAGATTGCAGCTCAGGTTCTATTGTACACACAAACTCTACCGCACTTTCTTCCACATTCTTCTTCCTTTTAGTTGCTTTCTTATTCTGACCCATTTTAGTTCACCTAAAAACACAAGATAAATAGTTAATAAAAATGGTAGACAACAGTTAAACACAAATCATACTTAGTAGACAACAGTTAAACACAAATCACAACATTATTAACAACAAGTGATCAATCAATATAACATAACTAAATGAAGCTTCCATTACAGAACGAGAAGATCCAAAGATACATTAAAGTTTGTAAAACCACAATTTTTTAACTAAAACATTTCTTTCAAACATAAATGCCTTCACAGTCAGCTCTGGCATTTTGTGCTTCATCATCTAAGTCATCATCGGTCATGGACACAACTGATGAAAATGGACCACAATCTAGATTTGCATCTGTTGAATCCTCCTCACTGTATCTCCTGGGAAGACATTTCAGAGCAACATACCAATTAGACATATCATCTTCCCTTGAGTAAAATATTTGCTTTGCTTGAGAGGCTAATATATATGGATCCTTTGAGAATGTAACTTGGTTGTGGTTGAGGTTAACAAGTGTGAATCCATCTTCCACTTTGACACCATTACCTCTAACTGTCCATTGACACCGAAACAGAGAGACATAAAAGACATGATAGTCCACCAATATTATGTCAAGAACTCTGCCATAGTATGACACTAAATCAACTACTTGTGAAGTGTCTCTTGCACTTGATCTACACATTGCTGTTGCCTCATAAAAGACCCCACTATTCCGACTTTGCCTTTGAACTGAGAAAATATGAAACCTCTGCCCATTTACTATATAACCCGTGTATGACCTGGCTGTACTACGCGGACCATATGCCAACCATTTAAGAGTTTCTCCATGTGTTTCTGAATCAATATGCACCTACAGTTGACAGAAGTCAGCTTAAATTTTTGGGCCGCCAAATGTATATAAATTTCACTAATAAAAGACACTTGCCTGTTCCTTTAACCATGACGCAAAATTCATAGTATGCAACTTCCACAACAATGTTGCATCACGTCTAGCTCTTGCATTAGTATTTTGTAAATATTCCAGGTGCATGCTTGTAGATAGAAAATACATGAAATATTAGACTGTTGTTCATAAATGACACTTGACAAGTGAGATTAAACGGGAAACAACAACTTACTCCACATATGGCTCCACCACAGCCGTGTTTTGTATCACTGCAAGATGGATAATCTGTCTCTCTGATTCAGTAAGCTCCATAGACGTTGCTGCTGATATTGGACGACCCTCTAATATGGACTTGCTTTAATATTCTGTATTTCTATCAAGCTTCTCTTCTACTTTTGTTATCTTCTTCAGAAATTTACGACAAAACCTCATGCTTTCATCTGCAAGGTATGACTCAGCTATACAACCTTCTGGTCTTGCTCGATTTCTTACATAGTCTTTTAAAATTTTCATGTACCTAGTCAGAACGAAAACTATGAATATCTACACATAATCATCCAATTTTATGAATTTAAGTATAAATCTGGAACCAGTACCTTTCAAAAGGGTACATCCAACGAAAATGTACTGGCCCTCCTAGTCTTGCTTATCTTCCTAGGTGTACCGTCAAGTGCACCATAATATCAAAAAAAGTTGAGTGTTTCCACAACTTCAGCTTCCATTACTGATATTTCCTCTCTATCAATCACACGCTGACACAAATTGTGGTAGAATGTTCACAATCGTGTGATAGCCAACCTAGGACCTTTAGGTAATAAACCTCTAATTGCAACTAGGAGAAGTTGTTGCATTAAAACGTGATAATCGTGAGATTTGAGTCTTGTGATCTTGCAATCATCTAAGGTTACACCTCTCGATATATTAGAACAATATCCATCCGGTCCTTTGAAGTCAAATAGTCTTTGACAAAAGATTTTCTTCTCTGCCTTTGACAAAGACCAAGGTGTTGGGGGAAGGTACGTTCTTTTACCTTGGGATTTAGGGTGTAAATCCTTTCTAATGCCTAGAACTTGAAGATTTTCCGACAATTAATACCATCTTTTGATTTTCCATNTCTGATTCAGTAAGCTCCATAGACGTTGCTGCTGATATTGGACGACCCTCTAATATGGACTTGCTTTAATATTCTGTATTTCTATCAAGCTTCTCTTCTACTTTTGTTATCTTCTTCAGAAATTTACGACAAAACCTCATGCTTTCATCTGCAAGGTATGACTCAGCTATACAACCTTCTGGTCTTGCTCGATTTCTTACATAGTCTTTCAAAATTTTCATGTACCTAGTCAGAACGAAAACTATGAATATCTACACATAATCATCCAATTTTATGAATTTAAGTATAAATCTGGAACCAGTACCTTTCAAAAGGGTACATCCAACGAAAATGTACTGGCCCTCCTAGTCTTGCTTATCTTCCTAGGTGTACCGTCAAGTGCACCATAATATCAAAAAAAGTTGAGTGTTTCCACAACTTCAGCTTCCATTACTGATATTTCCTCTCTATCAATCACACGCTGACACAAATTGTGGTAGAATGTTCACAATCGTGTGATAGCCAACCTAGGACCTTTAGGTAATAAACCTCTAATTGCAACTAGGAGAAGTTGTTGCATTAAAACGTGATAATCGTGAGATTTGAGTCTTGTGATCTTGCAATCATCTAAGGTTACACCTCTCGATATATTAGAACAATATCCATCCGGTCCTTTGAAGTCAAATAGTCTTTGACAAAAGATTTTCTTCTCTGCCTTTGACAAAGACCAAGGTGTTGGGGGAAGGTACGTTCTTTTACCTTGGGATTTAGGGTGTAAATCCTTTCTAATGCCTAGAACTTGAAGATTTTCCGACAATTAATACCATCTTTTGATTTTCCATAATGTAACAGTGTCGATACAATACTTGCAGCCACGTTTCTCTCCACATGCATTACGTCTAAATTGTGTCTTAGTGGCAGCTCCTAACCAAATACAAATACACAGTTAAGGAAATTAATAAAAACCTGAATCGAGAAACTAATTTATATTCAAGCAATCAACATACCTCCCAATAAGGTAGCTTGAAAAAACTTGATCTTTTTTTCCATCTTGATAACTCATCCAAGTCAACTTCTTCTTCTTCTTCTTCTTCCTCTTCCTCGGATTCAAAATCTTCATCCTCACTGTCAGCTACTGAACCAACACATTCAGTCCTTTTTATTTTCTTTCCAGGTTCTCTACCATTTCCAAAACNCTCGATATATTAGAACAATATCCATCCGGTCCTTTGAAGTCAAATAGTCTTTGACAAAAGATTTTCTTCTCTGCCTTTGACAAAGACCAAGGTGTTGGGGGAAGGTACGTTCTTTTACCTTGGGATTTAGGGTGTAAATCCTTTCTAATGCCTAGAACTTGAAGATTTTCCGACAATTAATACCATCTTTTGATTTTCCATAATGTAACAGTGTCGATACAATACTTGCAGCCACGTTTCTCTCCACATGCATTACGTCTAAATTGTGTCTTAGTGGCAGCTCCTAACCAAATACAAATACACAGTTAAGGAAATTAATAAAAACCTGAATCGAGAAACTAATTTATATTCAAGCAATCAACATACCTCCCAATAAGGTAGCTTGAAAAAACTTGATCTTTTTTTCCATCTTGATAACTCATCCAAGTCAACTTCTTCTTCTTCTTCTTCTTCCTCTTCCTCGGATTCAAAATCTTCATCCTCACTGTCAGCTACTGAACCAACACATTCAGTCCTTTTTATTTTCTTTCCAGGTTCTCTACCATTTCCAAAACTATTTCTGTAATTTTTCAAGAGTTGAGCAATATTACGGCCACTTAATATTCTGTCCTTTCTCCCATGTTCAGCATGTCCATCAAACCATGTTTTTTTAACTCGATACATATGTGTTGGAGGTAGAGACTTTCTATGGCACATAAAGACATGTTTTCTGCTGTGACTCAACCACAAACTATCTGTGTTCTTCCCAAATATAGGACAACCCATTTTTCCCTTTACTTTGCAGCCAGCCAGATTCCCGTAAGCTGAAAAATCACTTATAGTCCAAAGAAGCATTGCCTTAAGTGTAAACGTCGTTTTACTAAAAACATCATATGTTAATTCTCCATTGCTCAACAAATGCATTAGATCCTCAATAAGAGGTTCTAAGTAGACATCAAGCTATTTCCTGGTTGATGTGGACCTGGAATCAACAAGGTAAGCATGATGTTCTCCTTCGCCATACATAGGTGAGGAGGCAAATTATAGTTCACCAGCAAGACCGTCCAAGAACTATACCTTGTATTCTTCATGATAAACAGATTAAATCCATCTGTGGACAGTCCAAGACGGATGTTCCTTGGTTCAGCAGCAAATGATGGGTATTTATCATTCATTTGATCCCACGTCACAGAATATACTGGATTACGTATCTTCCCATCGTTGCTCTTGTTACTGAAATGCCACCTTAAGTCCTTAGCCATTTCTTCAGACCTAAACATCCTCTTCAGACGAGGAATTATCGGAAAGTACTGTAATACTTTTTGTGGGACACCCTTCGTGACTTCATCAGTGTGCATATTGCTCTTCCATCTTGAAGCCTTACATTTGGGACAGTTGTCTAGCTTCTTGTACTTCTTTCTGAACAGGCAACAATCATTTATGCATGCATGAATCTTTTGATAACCCATATCAAAAGACTTCAGAAATTTCTTCACATCATTTAGTGATGTGTGAAGTACATTACCATCCGGTAACATTTCTGACAATGTCTCAAGGAGATCATTCAAGATTTTGTCGGACCAGCCATTATGTGTCTTCATTCTAAACAATCTTACAATAGCTGATAGCTTGCTATGGGAAGAACATCTTGGATATAAAGGGGTTTCTGCATCAGCTAGCTTTGCGTAGAACTCATCATCTATCTTCTCTTTCCCCTCAGCATTCTCACAATTTCTTAACGGCTCTTCATCCATAAACTCAACAGCTTGATACAAACCACAAATCTATTCATTCCACCGATTTAATTTCTCAATGAATTAACCCCCTGAGTCCACTTCACCGTGATGATACCAATCTTTCCCCAACTTGTAAGTCTCATCCATGCCTCTAGTTACTAGATGAGCAACCACAACACTACACGAATGACGATCTACATATCTACAGTCAACGCATGGGCATATTACCATGCCACTGTCTCCTAACTCAGCAGACACCGTCCGGACAAATTTCCAGGCACCTATTTCGTATGCTGGATCAAGTCTTCATTGTATTTGGAAGGAAGAACGACACAAACGAAGATACCTTAATGTCTATATTCCTTTATTGAAATCCTAACAGTATGTAATCAATTACATACCTGCTAAGATGAACCCATTCCTTGTCCAGCATTTTAGTTTTTAAACAGTTGAATCTAAAACTAAGCATAAGTTTTTAAACAGTTAACAAAAATCAATACAGAAATTTAAATAAAGCAGATTTGACCAAAACGAGATTAAAAGTGAAATTTAGTTTCGACAGATTTAAGAAATCAAGCACATGAAAAGGACACAAACATGCAATTTTCAGATTCGACCAAAATCAAGCAACAATCAGTTCAAGCACATGAAGAGAACACAAACATGCAATTTTCAGATTCGACCAAAATCAAGCAACAATCAGTTCGCACATGTAATTTTCGAATATGAACAAAAGTTTTAACTAAAATGTGAACAAACTTACAGATTTGTTGTTTAGGTTTTAGATTTCTCTTCTTTCAAGTTTGTCTTTGTTGTCGGACGAGTTTGACACCTCACAAAACGAGATTAAAAGTGAAATTTAGGTTACTGATTGAAGATTAGAATGAAATTGAAAAAAAAAAAAAAATTAGCTGTCTAATTTAGGTTACCTTCGTCGTTCTTCGTCTGAGAAATTGAAGAGGAGAAGATATAGCTCGTCTGAGAAATCGAAGAGGAGAAGATATAGCTCGACGGAGAAATCGAAGAAGAAGATATAGCGCGACACAAAGACAGAAGGAAATCGAAGAAGAAGATACAAAGATAGAAGGAAATCGAAGCCGTCGAAATTTGGTCCGCGACGGTGACGGCGACGGTGGTAGATTGTGTCTAGGTTTTGAGACTTAGACTTTTTTTTTTTGAGACTTATGTTTTGTGATCGAATGAAATTTTTGGTTAAGTGTTAGAGCGGTTGAATAAAATTATGGGCCGCCAAAGTGATTTTCGCTTCCCGCTTATGCTATAAATGGGCTTAGCACTAATAAAGTGCTGTAATATAATTGCTAAAATCCGAAACTATTCTTTAACAGCAGTTACAGAATTAGTTATCAAATGGTGCTATCAATGATGAGCAATTTTGTTGTTGTGACCTTACAAAAGAACAGAATTATCAGTGCACCAACTCCATAAGCATTACCAAACTAGTTTCTTCCTCATCCAGTTCATAGTTTCAGTATGGTTCGGTTTGAGATCATCAAAATAGGCAATAGTCAACAATTCGACGGATTTGGAGATTTATCGCTCAGAAGACAAGGATGTTTGCTCATATAAGGGATATAGGGTTAAATGATACGCTTGTTGAGCAAGCTCCGCTCCTGCCGTTAGCAGAAAAAGAAGAGGCAGACCCCGCGAAGAAAAAGAAATGGAATGAAGATGAAGCGACAAAGATATATCAGTGTGAGAAGGCGATGGACATTATTTTCTTAAACGTAAAAAATAAGGTCTTGAGGAAGACCGATAGATGCAACTTGGCAGCAGAGACGAAGTCGATGTTAAAGAATCTGTATAATGGTGAGAACCTTGCCTAATAGAGTATATCTATAGTTAAGGGTATACACATTGAAGATGCAAAAATCAAAGTCCGTACATACCCACGATCATAGCACTTGGCGGGCTTTACTAACCTGGAATTCTCATATCCTTAGTAATAGACTTATTTTGGGCCTCCCTTCCGCATACAAAATCAAAACCATGCGAGAGTAGACCATACTACATGTGCTTGACTATGAGTGTAGTAATAGCAAATACTCTGAATCTCGGGATCAATAAGAATTTTTGGAGAGTCAAATGAAATTTATAAAAATATCTTAGCACCGACATGACTAATTTATAGAAGTATTCTTGTAGACCCTTAAACTGAACATTAAAAGATGTGTTATTAAAATGAAGGCCTACTAGCTGATATGTTTAAACAGAAACTTGGAAACAAATAATTTGTTGGCACAAAAAATAATTTATTCGGAGAAATATGATTACTATAGTTCATGTTTGAACCTTTCAATTTCAACTTAATTAACCATTAGACTAGGTAAAAACCTTGTGTGCCAAAGAGTCAAGTTGCTTAACCAACTCATTAGTTAAAGAGGGTGAGGGAAGGTGAAGTTGTATTAAAAGCTACGACTTCTTCAAAGTCAAAACGTCAGATGAACAAAGCCGAACCAATCATTACGACTAAACTAAATATTGAAATATTCCAACATGATAATACAATTAATACTTTCAGTCATGATCAAACGTGCTAAGCACTTCACCCAAATTTTAAAATTTTATGGCATGAAAAATGGACTTCTTCCCTACCTTAGATGATTGTGTGTAGTAACACAGCCACAAAAAAAAGCCCCTTCACATGAGGACAATGGGAAAGACTCCGGTCCTTCCACTTCATCATGTTGTCTTCTTATTTCTGCTTGTATTCCAAGCCACTGGCCAGCAGCAGCCAGGACTCACGAGTCCATATATTGCCCCAAGAACGAATCAAGTACCCGCGGTAATCATTGGAATGTTTATGTTCACACTCTTATTCAGTATGTTGGCTTGTTGCGTTTGCTATAAATACACAAGCACATCTCCTCCTGGAACCACCTCTGACACCGATGGAGGAGGTGGAGAAGTAGCGTGGACGAGGAGGACAAGCCGTGGACTTGAACCGGATGTGATAAAGTCGTTTCCTTCCTTTCTTTACTCACAAGTTAAAGGGTTAAAGATAGGCAAAGGCGGCGTGGAATGTGCCATCTGCCTGAACGAGTTTGAGGACGAAGAAACGCTGCGGTTGATGCCTCCTTGTAGCCATGCATTTCATGTTGTTTGCATCGATGTCTGGCTCTCTTCTCGCTCTACCTGTCCAGTTTGTCGTGCTAATCTCCCTCCCAAACCAGGTAGCGATCAAAGCTCTTTAAATCCATGTATACATTCACATGATAATCAGGATATGGATCTTGAAGATGGAAACACGCGAAGAAGTGTATTGGAATCTCCAGATGTACGTTTGTTAGATAGATTGAGCAATAACACTGGGGCAAACAGACCCCCTCGGTCGAGGTCAACAGGGTTATCAAACTGGAGAATAACGGAGATTTTGTTCCCAAGATCTCATTCAACCGGGCATTCTCTAGTTCCACGTGGAGAGAACCTTGACAGATTCACATTGCAGTTACCAGAAGAGGTACGTAGGCAATTGAGCCTCACGACGTTACCACAAGCTAGGAGTTCAAGGCAAGGATATAGGAGCGGTAGCGTTGGGAGCGAGAGGAGAGGTATTCCTCATGGACGCCGATATAATAGACGGAACATTTCTCTTTCTTTCTCTTTCTCTTTTCAAACTGCCTCTCTCCAGTCAGCTAAAGGCATCAAGGAAAAGGAGCTAGGAGAAGGGTCATTTGAACGCCTTAGGCCAGAGATGCATGGTCTGGTCTAGTATAAATTTGTTGACTACATCAACTTTTCTTATTGACAAGGTTAGATTATTATAGAGAACGTCATCAGGTGTGTCTTAACCATGAAAAACAATATTATATATGTAGGTTTGTATACAAATTGTGTGGAGGTAAACAAGAGCACAAGAGAGCTATATTGTACAGTTTCTATGTGAATCGAAGGATTTAATAGTATATGATTGTGAACTTTGGATTATAATTACGATTGATATAAAAATTATCCTCTTCTTTATAACAATTCTTCCGAGTTATGTAAGTATCAACCTATATAGGATGCTCATGTAATGTTCATGTGATACTAGAATGTTAATACTTGAGTCAGATCAACTGATAACAACATAACAAAAAAACCCATAAGAGTAATTTCTGAGATTTTTAAAAACTTTCATCAATCATACTATATAGTTCACATATTAAAAAAGAAAAAAAAAAAAAAAAAACTCGGAAATAAACTAAACCGGTAATGTGGTCTTCTTGGTTTATTTTGGGGTTTCAATAAAACCGGATGGAGTTTCAATTTAACCGGATCTATCTTCTTCTTTCTTCACCATGGTCATCTCAACGGCTGAGCTTGTAGTTGTGGCGGAGGAGGAACCAGAATCTGATTAGTGCGATTTACCTTTCTCCCGATGGCTTCGACTCTAATCTCCTCATCCCTCTCTTCCTCTTTCTTCCCAACCCAAAATATCAGCCGCATTCAAATCCCGACGACTTCAATTCCCGGAGGTTGCAGTATCCGCACACGCCGTTCAAAAATTGTCTCCAAATCACTCGATCTTCCACTTCTCCCTTTCAGCATGAGCGAGGTTAGCTCCATAAAAGATATCAATTTTGAGCTTACACTTGTTGTGAATGTTGTTCGTTTATGCTTTTTATACACAGGTTCTTGTACCAACGGAGAGCAAAACTTTGCATTTGTATGAAGCAAGGTACTTAGCTCTACTTGAAGAGGTACACTAGTCTCTGGTACATTGCACTATTAGATTTTACATCATTACATGTATTGGTTAGTGAAACATGTTGGTGTTTTGGTTCTAGTCAATGAAAAGGAAGAAGAATATGTTTGTTCATTTCATTCTCGATCCTATTTCAATTAGTGAGACTGCAACAGAAGCTTCCTTTGCTGCTCGATACGGCTGCTTGGTACTTATCGAAAACGTAAGCATTTTTCACTTTTTTTTTTTTTTNTTTTTTTTTTTTTTTTTTTTTTTTTTTTATTTTATTCGCTCATGACATATATTTGTAGGTTGAGAGATTAGACGTTGGTGCACTTGTTTCTATTAGAGGCGCTGGTCGTGTGAAGATTTCGCGGTTTTTAGGGGTAAGATTTCGGATATAAAGTATGTGTTTGGTTAAAACATAAACTTTTTAGATAACAAACAACTAAAATGCGGTATCTTGGCTTCTTGACTTCTGCGAGCTTCTTCTTCTCTTAATTCAGGGGTAAGATTATGGATATATAGTATGAATTTGTAATCTTTGGTTTAAACTCTGACTTGAGGTAACGATAGCTTGTCGAGTAGAACTAGACCGCAAGCCACTCTGTTCCTTCTCGTTGGCCAAAACAGTTGATTAACCAGAAAATGTTGTTATTCAAGCTTACCTTATGCTCTTTAAACATTTTTTTAATGTTTCATTTGACGAGATTATTCAAGTTGATTTCTTTGTTTAGAATCTCAGAAGTTGATTTTCTGACAATATGAATTGTTTTCTCAGGCAGATCCTTACTTGTCCGGAGAGGTCAGACCAATACAAGATCGTGTGAATTATGAGAGCAGAGATGAATTAACCCTTAAAGTGTCCCAGCTGAAGGAAACTATTAATAATCTTAACAGCTTGGAGATCAAACTTAAGGTACAAACCTACCCGCAAAAATCTCTCTTCTTCATTGTGTCATACATGGATACAACAACTGTACCTGTTGTATCTAGGGTTCTTTTACATTTATCTGCTGTTGCAATAGGCTCCAGCAGACTCGCCGCTACAAACTCGTCTCATCAACTCTCTAACCTGGGCTGAAGATGAGCCGCCGGTTGAATGTGACGAATCATTCTTACCTTCTCTCCAAGAGCGTCTATCTTTTTCTGCATTTCAACCCATTTCTGGTAATTCCTCACATATTTTTTTTTCTTTCTCGTGTTTTCTTGTTTCAAAAAGCTTTTCAGTTTGAAGTATCAAATCTTACATCACAATAACGCCAAATCATCCGTTTTGTCGTGTATGCAGGATCGTCAAAGTCGGAACTATCAAGGTTACAACAAGAGAAATTAAAAGCAATGGATATGAAAGATACAGTAGAGAGGTTAGAACTCTCCATGGCACTCATAAAGGAGAACATTTCCTCAGTTGCGGCCAAACTCGCCATCCAATCCTTAGATATTCGATAATAGCTAGACCATACAATAAGTCTCTCGTTGTAAATGTGTGTTATTCGTAAAACTTAGTGAATATTTTATTACAGCCAAGAAAGTGTATTTCTTGTTTGAAACTTTGATTCATAGGTGTAAAGAAGCAATAAGACTAGAGTAAACATTCACCCTTCCTTTGTTCATGATAGGCCAAAAACATCTCACCCAGTCTAATCATAAGGGCTCCTTTTTGGAGGTGATGGTACCCTTCCAGTCCCACAAATAAAGAATGTTAAGACTTTATAATTTCTCTCGCAAATCCATTCGCCTCTGAAACATCTTTGCAAGACCTCAACTTCTCCTCTAGCTTCTTCAGCTCTTGGTTGTAGTCTTCCAAATCAGACGGTGGCATGATGCCACCATTTCTAAAAACCAAAACAATGCGCTCCAAGTTCCTGACTCCGTAAGCAAAATGCTGGGTACACGCGTTGATCAGCTCTAGTTGAGTTGATTTGCCATCAGCCTGATAGACTCCATTCTTAGGCTTGATATATGTTTCAAACACATATAGCATAACCACGATCAGTCTTTCAACCACTTGGGAGCGAATATTATTATCTTTTTCCCCTGTAAACTTCATTATTAATTGAGTACCGAAGAGTAATAAAGAACGTATGTCATCAGATACTAGCAGCATTGCTTCAGCCACATAGAGTGAGAGCTCAACTCCGAGTCGAAAAACCTCCTCCTTCTGTTTCTTCTTCTCCGTAGTCCTGCACAAAATTGACATTTTCAATTTTCGTAACCTGATCAGTAAGACTAAGAAAACAAAAGGGAATAAATGAAAGATCATGCACTCACCCTAGAGTGTAAGGAGAATATCTGGACTGTGGTAATCTCTTGTTGTTACGGACAACACGGTCGTGAGTCGTCATTGACATAGATTCCATCTTCATTGAAATGGTCGAGATGTTTGAAGGATTCATCGAGGAGAGCTCCAGATCCAATCTATAAAGCAAATTTATAATGTAAGTTTCCAACGCGTTTTGATTATCAATCGGGCAAACCTTGAAAGGAGTCGGGAGACCTTTAACACACAATAACCCTAGATCGTAACTTTAACCTAGAGAGAATATAAACGAACGCTCTCACCTTTGAAAATTGAAACTCTTGCCAACTGATCTAAGTAGGAAACTAAACTAAGCATACGTTTTGACCCAAAAAAAAACTAAGCATACGTTTTGTTTTTAGCCTTATTCCGGTCTAAACTGTAACGGATGATGTTTTCAAGTACGGCCTATTTGAAGTATTTAATATGATTTAATTTTGATAAAAAATCTAAATATCAAACTAATTTTTTGAAAATTTAATAAAAGTGATAAATTTCTGAAAATATTTTAAAACATTTTATGAAATGAAAAAAACAAGAAGTTTTCGCACTCGGCAGTTTTTGCAAAACAGGAGTATTTTTTTTTTTTTTTTAATATGAGTGAAATAGAAAGACATAAGAGAGATTTGTACATTTTTCTTAATATTTGTGAAAATGTTAGAACGACACTCTTTGTCAAACAGACTAGGATACAAAGTGATTTTTAGTACTCTTTCCGTTTTAAAATATATGATGTTTTAGCTAAAACACGCGGATTAACAAATATCTACTTTACAAAAGTTTAACCAATCATAAATATTATATAATATAAAATATGAAATTAATATAATTAAAAATTGTTTAAAAATTTGAAAACATCCTATATTATAAAACAAAAATACTTCTCTAAATTAAAACGTCACATCTTATGAAACNAAAACAGGAGTATTTTTTTTTTTTTTTTTAATATGAGTGAAATAGAAAGACATAAGAGAGATTTGTACATTTTTCTTAATATTTGTGAAAATGTTAGAACGACACTCTTTGTCAAACAGACTAGGATACAAAGTGATTTTTAGTACTCTTTCCGTTTTAAAATATATGATGTTTTAGCTAAAACACGCGGATTAACAAATATCTACTTTACAAAAGTTTAACCAATCATAAATATTATATAATATAAAATATGAAATTAATATAATTAAAAATTGTTTAAAAATTTGAAAACATCCTATATTATAAAACAAAAATACTTCTCTAAATTAAAACGTCACATCTTATGAAACGGTGGGAATATATCATATTAGATCATAAATAATAAATTTATTATTACCATAATCTGAAAAATCTTACACATGGTTAACAAAATAAATAAAAATAAAAACAGAGAAAGAAATAATAAACATAATTATCATCTCATGAACAAACCGAATTAGTTGATTAAAAGCCCTACGTACGTAGATATAAAAATATATACAATAAATATGTATATTTGAAAAACTCAAAAATATCACTAATATTTCAAATAATGCAATTACATTGTTTAACAAAACATAAAACCGAATACTTGCAAAAAACTTTCACAACTCGCGGAGGGCCGTGGCCCGCATGGGCACAACATCTAGTAAATTATATAAGCCATGATGGCTGCCAACAGTAACTGCAAGGGAAAATGAACTATTTAGTTAAAATATTTTAAAAATAAATACTATATCAAAGTTTGTTAAAAAAAAATACTATATCAAAGTAAAAAGTAATTAAGAAAAAAACCTTACAATTAAGATTATCAGAATATAGTTGGTTATATTTATCCCATCCTCCGATATCTTCAGCGAACCTTCTATAGTAGCTGAAGTTGGCTGCATCACTTGAAAGATAGAAAACTTAGCACTATTTTTGAAGTAAATATATGTCAAAATAAATTAAAAATGACATTGATTTGACCTTCTTCGTCAAGGCTTGACCTTCTTCTGCTTGATATACGGGCTGGTATTGACCGTATTGTTTTTCTTGATAAAATGATTGACGTTCTAGTTCTTGTGCGTGATACATTCCTCTGCTTGATGTATGGTATGACCTTTCTTTGCTTGGTGAACTTGACCTTCTCCTGCTTGATGCACTGTTTGACCTGCTTCTACTTGGTGAGCGGCTTGACCTTCTCCTGCTTGGTGAACGGCTTGATCTTCTTCTGCTTGATGAACGGTGTGAGATTCTTATGCTTGATGCACTGTTTGACCTGCTTCTACTTGGTGAGCGGCTTGGCCTTCTCCTGCTTGGTGAACAGCTTGACCTTCTTCTGCTTGATGAACGGTGTGAGATTCTTATGCTTGATGCACTGTTTGACCTGCTTCTACTTGGTGAACGACTTGACCTTCTTCTACTTGATGAACGGTGTGAGATTCTTATGCTTGATGAATGACTTCTGCTTAATGAACGGTTTGAGATTCTTATGCTTGATGATGAACGACTTCTGCTAGATGAACCACTTGACCTTCTTCTGCTTGATGAACGGATTGATATCCTTAGGTTTGATGTACTACTTGATATTCTTCTGCTCGATGCACGACCTCTACTTATTGAACGGCTTCTACTTGATGAACGATTTGACATCTTTCTGCTTTTGTGAAATGCTTTAGTACTACAAGATGATTGTAAAATCTTTTGAAAAAACTGAAGAAGCAGATTGAGTATATTTTTGAATGCAAACCGATGTGCAATATTTATATATTTATATGCGCGTCGTTAGACTTCACTCGTTTTAGTTTGAACGTGTAATCAAATATATTCGAAAAGAAAAATATAAGTGATAAAAATCTTTTGTTTCTAATTGTCAACTGCGTATATTTGAAGATACACAATGGAAACATATTGAGAGTTGAGAGTTGAAAGATCGTTAAACGATCTCCTTCGATGACAGCCACACACACACACACACGCACACACAAAATGCAGATAATATGCTATTTCTAGCGATATTAAAATAGATGGCTATCAAAAATCCAACAAGGGCAACTTGAATCGGTGCGGTGCTGGATACTTTGGGGAACCGACATATGCTTGACTCTATTGATCATTGACTTAACAAGAAAATATCGAGGGTGAGTAATGTTCGATTAATCATTAACAAGATAACAATATATACTTAATCCGTGATATGGATAAGAAAATGTAATTTGGATTGTTAAAAACAAGTTTAAAATGTTTAGATTTTAGAATTTATAGATTACAATGTCCGAAAATAAAATCAATCCCGATTTCAGTTACAACACAATTAAAGAATTATGGCATCAAAAACAATTTCAATTCTTAAAACCCCCTATAAAGTTAATTATAAATTACTTGAAAAGTGAAACTAGTGTCAAATTCACATTCACTCCATCCTAAAATATCAGAGAAGATTCTTACTCCCTCAGCTTTCTAAAAATATGATTTTCTAGATTCTTTCTTGTTTCTTTTTTTTTCAAAGTAGAGTTTCTTAGCTTTTTAATGTTTTTTTAATAATTAAAAACAAAAATGTAAATTGTAAATTGTATTGTAAATGATAAATCATCACAAAGCTTTGTCACTATCAATATATATGTCAATATCAGTATTGGTTGTGTACCATTTTTTAAAAATTACTAGGTTCGAACCCGCGGTGCACCGCGGGTCAAATGTTTTAAAATTTTGAACTTTTGGACTTTTATATTTATTACAAAGAGAATTTGTTTTGTAATTATTTAATAACTATTTAACAAAATTATAATAAATTTTAGTTATAATTTGAGTATAACTTAAAAAGTTTATTATTTTATTTTATTTTATTTGTGGTGATACATTAAATTGTTTGGTGTTTATAATTAGTAATTAATATATAGTGCAAAGTTGTGTTTCTGTATTTTATTTTGGAAGTATATTTTGGGTTATTGTAGAAATCATTAGTAAAACACTAGGTTTTGAACCCACGCTATGCGTGGGTTTATTTGATATATTTTGGTAAAAATTATATATGATTGATGACAGTTATGAAATATTATCTTATAAAAAAATTTAAATTACTATTAAGGTCAAACTTTTATTTTCGATACACCAAAATTTTAAAAAATATAAAAATCAGTTGTGCTAAAAAATCTAATCTGATCAAAAGAATCATGGATTTAACTGGACGCCCAAAAGAGGCAGATCGGATTCGAACTGGTAACCTTGCATATACTAAACCATTTTTTTACGGCCAAACAAACAAAACACTTTTTGAATCATGAATTAATCTTGTTTTCTCATATTTAATTGACAGCCACCATCTATGTTTTTGTGTTTTTTCATTGTTTTCTTACTTTTCATATTCTTTCTCGTCATTTTTATTGTCAAATTTTCATTATTACTTTTACTGTCTGATTCTTCATTATACTCTTCTTCTTCCTCTTCGTAATCTGCTTTCTCACATTCTTCCACTTAATAACTTGTTAACCCATCAAACTCCAAGACCAAAATCATTGCTTATTTTCTCATAAAATTTCATGGATCAGCATAGTCACCACATGCACTCAATTATTGATATTTTCACCTGTATACTTATTCGGTTTAAGATCCACATGTATTGAAACTTCTTGAACCAAAATCTTAATACTATAAAATTGCAAATTACTTGCAAAGAAAGTAATATGAACACATGTATAGCTAATAAAAAGTGTGTTCATCATATTAGTCTTATTTATAGTGGTTCTCAGCCAGTTCCAAAATTTTATAGCCAACGTAGGATGTTGTGCATACACTTATTTATAAATTTTTTAATATAAAAAATTTACATAATTTTAAAAATGTTAAATATTAAGATATCTGATATTGGTTGGTCATTTTAAAAAATTTAATATAGAAAATCCTGTAAATTTTAAAAATGTTAATCAGTGACATGTCAAATCCCAATAGGTTGTTTAAAATCCTATGTGGACGCTGTAAGGAGCTTATATCTCCAACTTTTATTAGTACTGATAATTATAATATTTTCAATTTTTAAAATTTTAAAACTTGGACATATGGTAAATCAAGCTTCATGCTCATTCATAGTTGAAAGAATATTAGTCTTATTTAAAATGGTTCTCAGCCATAGTCTAAAAAATTTCTAGCTGATGTGAGATATTGTACATATTTCTTTTATTTCCAAAATTTAAAATTCTGGAAACTTAGAAAATGTGAATAAATGACATATCAAATCCTGATAGGTTCTTTCAAATAATTTTTAATATAGGAAATTCTGGAAATTTAAAAAATTGTTAATTACTGAAATGGCTAATCACTATTGGTTGTTTAAAATTCTATGTGGACACCTTAAGAAACTTATAGCTCCTACTTTTATTTAGTATAATTTGTAATAATTTTATAAATAATATAGACATTAAGGACACAAAAAAATAAAAAGGCCCAACTAAAATAATAAAAAGACACTTGACTTTTGTTGTGCTTCTTCGGGAGTCTATCTGGTTTTTTTTAACCTTCTTCCTTTTTTCTTTTTAATCAACCGAACTCTTTCTTCTTTGGCTTAGATCCCGATTGGAACCCTATAATTCTCACCTCCGTGATTTCTATATTTAATTGCTTATTGATCTACTTTGAAGATTTCAGTCGAATGTTTTGCAAACCCAGTAAATGAGTTTGTTGATTTCAATCTCTGATCTTGTTGGTTGGTAAGTTCTTGATTTTAAACTCTCTCAATTCGGTCTTCTTAATAATTAGATTTTAAACTCTCTCCATTCGGTCTTCTTTATAATTGGATTTTAAACTCACTGTATTATTCTCTCGAAGCAAATAACGAATATACATATATTATTGTCTGATGTTAAATTCTGAATTTAGCGACTGTGATTTGGACTTTTTTGTTATAAGATTATCTAACATCTTAATCATTCAATTCCAGGTATTTCCTTATGTTATAAAAGTATAATCATTCAAAAGAAAAGCCAGATAAGTTCGATGTTGATTTCAGCTTCAGAAATTACAAATTTCTGTAGACATCGTCATACACTAACATATGTTCTTTCCATGTTTACAACTCTTGTGTAGACAGATACTTATAACATCAACAATTACAGTCAACTAAAAGCAAACACAGATAACGTCCTAAACTGGTTAGTAACATGACTCTCTTTTTTTGCCTTTCTTTTCTAAATTAGACTTTCGAGGAATTGTCATGTGTTTACAAAGAACGAAAACAAAACCAAAACCAGTTTTAAATAAATCAAAACAGCATTAAGATGTTTTTAACCGACTATGCTATGTTCAGAACTCAGTATAATACTAAATATAAAGCAAGTTTCTTTAGTCCCTTTCAACTGTTGTTCAATTCGTAAGTGTATCTAAGTTCGAATTTAGAATCTAAATTTTAGTAAAGAGGGTTATATCGATATATTCAATTCACTCTATTACAATCTGTCCTTAAATTCGATTTTTAGGGTCTGTGTTTTGAAAATTTTTATTATAAGATGAATTTAGATCTTAACCAATTTATCTCTTACAGGTGACAACTGGGGTTGGTAAAGTATAATGATTCAACACCAAAGCAAGATAAGTTTGAGTTTGATTTCGTTTACATAAATTACAATATTCTGTAAACTTCCTCATTCAATAATATATGTTCTATCCATGTATACAACGTTTCTGCAGAAAGCTGGACTTATAAATCAACAATTACAGTCAAATAAAAGGAAACACTGATGACATCTTACTCGGTTAGTTACATGGCTCTCTGTTTTTGGCTTTGTTTGGTAAATTATTCTATGAATGAATGGTCATTTGTTTACAAATAACAAACACAAAACAAAATCTAAATCTAAACCTAGAAATTAAAACAGCATTCTTTTGTTTTATATGGTCTATGCTTAGTTTAGATAACAGTATAATACGAAATATTAAGAGCTATATTAAGTAAATTTCTTCAAATACGAAACAAACCAAACATCCCCAAAATGTTTTACTAATAGAAGACTGCAAAAACAAAATTCACCCTTGAAATTAAAAAATTTAAAACAACAAACACCAAACCAGACCTTACTTCCATAGATTTTGAAAAATTTCCTTGAACACAACATTCATCGTTTGCTTTGTTGTCCCTCCATCTTTATCTAAGATAAGCACTTTCAAACCCTTCTTCGATGTGACCCTAGAAAGGGCCACATATAACTGGCCATGAGAAAACACTGGTCGAGGTAGAAAAAGACCAACTTCTTCGAGTGATTGTCCTTGACTCTTGTTTATAGTCATCGCAAAAGCTACAGACAATGGAAATTGTCTTCTTCTCATCCGGAAAGGAAGTTTAGTATCAGTCGGTTTAATTAAAACCTTTGGAATTAACACTTTCTCTCCAACTCTTTCACCGGTAATAACACAAGCTTCTAGGACATTAATCCCCATCTGAGTAATCTGCAATCGTGTAACGCTGCATAAACCACCTTTATGATCTATATTTCTCAGTAACATTACAGGAGCACCAATCTTAAGATGAAGACTGTGATTTGGCAATCCTGAGAGCTTTATACTATTTAAGAAGTCTGAACTGAAAACAGGGTTGTTTAATGATTCGCTGTCCTGAGGATCGATACTATCTGCACTTAAGTACACCATTTCTTCACCTGTATAGATATATGATCACGTTATTATTGTAATTAACTAAGATCGGAAAAACTAAAAATCCAGCTGATTTAAAAGTAGATACTAACCTTGGAGCTTCTCAAGCAGTCTTTCATTGATGGTGTTAACATCACTATTTGTTGGACATAAAATAGCTCTTGTTTGGAAAAACTTCGGATCTGTTTTTGTATGCAACATTTCCAAATCACCATATACGGCCCTAATTATGGAATCAATAGGATCAACTACATCTGTTATTAGCAATTCTTCTGGAATATCAATAAGAGCTTCCCCATCGTTTGTTTCGGGAATTTTCCCATCTCCAACAGCTAGAATCCAATCAGAAAACTCCTTTATATTCCTTGCTTCAATCTCTGTCATATTCTTTGACATAAGCCGCATATTCTTCGTCAAAGACAGAACCTTACAATGTTCCCATAGATACGAAGAGTTCAATGAAGCTAGAACAGTCTGAGCCCTACCAGCACCATTTATTAAAGGTAATACCTGCCTGAAGTCACCTCCAAATACAACTACCTTTCCACCAAACGGCTTGTTGTCTGCATTTCTCATTATATCAGATAAACTTCTATCCAGATTCTCAAAACAATATCTGCTCATCATTGGTGCTTCGTCCCATATGATGAGAGACGCTTCTTTCAACATCTTAGCCAAATCTGAAGTAGGATTGATATTACAGGTTGTAAAATCATCAGGATTTATAGGGATACAAAACCTTGAGTGTGCAGTCCTTCCACCCTCTAACAGCAAAGAAGCTATACCACTTGAGGCAACATTTATAGCTATCAATCCCCTGTATCTAACAGCTGCAGAAAGAGTTTTCCACATAAAAGTCTTTCCTGTTCCACCAAAACAGTAAACAAAAAAGACTCCTCCACAGTCATTTAAAACAGCTACCATTATCTCATCATATATTGCCCTTTGCTCAGACGTCATCAACTCTATCCAATCATCATGTTTTTCTTTCAATTCATCACGATTGTAGTTCTTCTCCTCTATTATATAACGGTTGGACTGATCTAAACCTATGCTGTTTGGCTTTGGCATTTCTTCAATTTCTTTCAGAGTTCCACCATTGCATAACAATATCTCTTCAATTTCTTGAAGCGTATAATTCTTCTTCTCCTCATCTGTTAAATTTAAATTTGCAATATCATAAATAAATGGAAATATAATTAGTTTCTTAGTTTTCGTGAACCATAGATACGGATGAGATTATCAAACAAAAATACAATACAAATAATTCGAAACCTGGATTATTGTATTTTTCTCTTTTCTTAGCTTCAATGTCTTCTGATAAAACATGCCATGTTTCTTCCCACACATGTAGTGGCCTTGATAAACAACAATCTAGAAGCATCATAGCAAAAAGATTCCGAAGTTCATCTCCAAAAAACCAGAAGCTTGCTTCAATAATACTGTCGATATAAGCTTGGTCGTCTTCTAAAATATCTCGAGCCCAACATGCTTTACAACACCTCTGTATGTCCTGATATCTTCATCAGTTTTAGGACCTCTAACGATTCCAAGAAGGATTCTCATATAATATTCCGCTTCCATTCTATGTGGAACATAATTGATCCTTCCAATAGCAAATCCCCTCTGCCTTACTTTCCATTGTTTATTTTTACCATCCCAAGTAAAGTATTTAGGAATTTCTGCATAAGTAAGCGTTCTAGCAAATGCATTAACCTTATTCAGATTTAGGTAGGCCATGAACATAGAATCGACATTAGCTCTTCTGTCAAGTACATTTTTAATCTTCTCCTTCTCTTTATAAAAAACTGGTTGCTTCCCTGGTTGATGAAATAGAAGTTTCATGACTGCTATACTTCTATACTGTATTTGAAACTTGAAAAGCCTCCATGATGCTTCAGAAGCTGAAACATATCTACAAAATAAAAAAATAGAAATTTTAGTAAAGAAAAAAAATACTAAAGAAAGGCAATTAGGAGTATGTGATTCGAACCTTCAATCAAAGTATTCCTTTATTTCATCCTTTTTTGTTTTCTCACCATCTGCATCATTGTTACTCCCAGCTTCAGTCTCATTCGTATCCGTACTTTTCTTTTTAGGTTCTAGAACAATTGCAACACGGTCTTGCCCTTTGTTAATATACTTAAACAAGTACTTTATTGAACCGGATTGGTTGCACCACTCAACATTGATGTGAGCACGATATCGCAATGATAGGATACGATTGTAAGGAACAACATATCTGTTATCACATTTCAGTGAACCTTTCTCAACAAAATTAGAAGATGCTCGCCTTCTATAGATTGGATATCCGTCTTTACAAACTGAAATTTCTTCAACATTCTCTTTTGGGTAAAACTTAGAACACTTTCCAT
>NC_025701.1:21876770-21877336 GCF_000633955.1 Camelina sativa
AGATTGGATATCCGTCTTTACAAACTGAAATTTCTTCAACATTCTCTTTTGGGTAAAACTTAGAACACTTTCCATCCACCATACACGGAGAATTTATATTCGCCGCACCACAAGGTCCATGAATCATACAATCCTTAACAACGCTGTATAGTTCAGGATCTTCATCCTTATCTGGTATCTCAGCTGAGATTATTTTGTTAATGTCATCAGCTGTTGGCAATTTACAGCTTGGATCCATGAATAAGAAAATATGAGCGTGAGGAAGACCCCGCTTCTGGAATTCAACCGTGTACATAGCTGCATTTTATTAAAAAAATCATGAATTAGAAAATGTATGTGAAAGATTGCAGTGAATAACGGGTTCAATCAATATTCTTACCAGCTATTGTCTTCCCTAGGAGATGGTCTTCCGTTAAATCTTTCATCAAAGAATCAAGTTTAATTTGGAAGATACGACACATAATGTCTGGTCTATCATCAGAATTAAGCTTCCGCTTTTTCAAATACCTTGTTACTTCTGGGCACTTAGGGTTACATGTAAATGTAATGAATAAGTCAGGAAAGCC
>NC_025701.1:21878690-21880609 GCF_000633955.1 Camelina sativa
TAAGAGGATACTGTAGTGCCAAGTAAGCAACATGAACTTCACTTATTCTTTGTAATCTGCCAGAGCTTTTTTCTTGTACAATAATATCACGTCCGGGCATCTCAGGGTGAAAATCACCTGGGATCAATGCAGCTACTTCTGATGATGTTGGCATAGAATAGGTTCTTCCATCTTTACCTACACGATCACTTACAATCCGCATGTGAAACTTCGCATTCTCATCAGCAGCAACCTTATCTTTAGCTTGCCTAAATGACTCAACATAGGGATTAACTTCATCCAGCAGTCGAATAAGTTTTGCAATTAGTTCTTTTCGTATACTCTGTCTACCTTTCACACTTCCGGACTGCTTTCCCTTGCTGTGCATAATAATAAAATAACACACAATTAGTACAATTAAAAAAATAGACAATTTAAATCAATGTTGATCATGTAGAATACAATAAAGGGTTAGAGAGTATATTTATAAACAATAAGAACAATACCTCATTATAGATGATCTGTTTTCAATCTCATTATTTGTGTCAACGATATAGAGCTGGGAAAATTTAGCATAGTCGCCATCTTCGGGCTTCAAACTACCAATTTTGTGAAAATTCTGGCCATGTAATTGAAATTGCTTAGGACCTTTACCCTTTTCAACTGAACGATCTACTTGACCACCAAGAGAAGTAAATGCAAAAAGCATATTATAAACCCTGATATTCTCACAAAAATGCCTGCTAAGCGCATCATCCTTACTAAGCAATTCCCTTATAAGTTCAGGTGCTTCTTTCAGAAGTGGTAGTTTAATGGTTCCTTGTAAGCAACATAATGAAAATTTTGGCTTTCTTGACCTTCTGCGTTTGTTTATTCGCACATCATACCACATCATTGCACCACAGTAAGAACACTTGAATGTTGGGTCACCATGGTCTACATACTTTTCATCTGACACTGTATTTCCATTAAGAAGATACAACTATTAGAAGACTGCTACAGAAAATTATAAATATTTGATTTGTGTAAATGACTAACCTTTGGTAACATTTGGTCTTGAACATTGACCCCTTGCATTTAATTCTGTGATTCTACTCATTCCGGGAAATCGAACTTTAAAACCTTTATGAACGCCTATTATATGTACCACAAATCTTCTGAACAGTAATCTTATTCCTTGTGCCAATTGAATGATCACTATCAGTTTCTGAAAGATCTGAATCATTATCTTCAAGACTACTCACATCAAAGTGTTGTTCATTATCTGCATGGTCATCTCCTGTAATATAATTGTAATTGATTTCACACAAAAAAAGGACAATTGTCATTAGAAAAAAACATAAAATTTATTCAACGATACCTCCTGTACACGAAAGATCATCATTTTGATGAGAATAGACTTCCAGATTAGGAACCGATGTTATTTTTTCCTTTCTGGCCGCGTGGACATATTGTTGTAATGGTGAATCTAAAAGGAATTCAATATATTTAGAATGTACTATTTTATTATTCAGTTAATTATTCTCAATCAAAATAATAAGCTAAAACTGTAAAATTTGTGTCTCTTAATGCAGAATGACTTGTCGCTGGAAGGTGTGGCTTCTGTCTTCTTCTACTATCTGGTATGTTTGTAATATCTTGTAAAATCTTACGTGAGCATTTCTTTAGCTTTTGCTCAAGAATCTTCCTTGTAGTTTTTTTGGTAGGAACAGTTTCTGTGAGTATAAATGCAGCTTCTTAAAATTTTAAGTATATATCTTATAAATAAACATAGGAACTGTAATTAAGTACAAACACATACCTTGTGAAATAGCACTTTCAGGAGACACAGTTTGTTGAGTTATAGTTGCTTTTGTTGGTCTTGGGTTAATATGAGCTGTGCACAATAGAAATACCAAACGTTATAGGAAAGGTTCTTTGTAGTGGGGTTTTTTAAGAAG
>NC_025701.1:21881289-21884647 GCF_000633955.1 Camelina sativa
TATATATCTTATAAATAAACATAGGAACTGTAATTAAGTACAAACACATACCTTGTGAAATAGCACTTTCAGGAGACACAGTTTGTTGAGTTATAGTTGCTTTTGTTGGTCTTGGGTTAATATGAGCTGTGCACAATAGAAATACCAAACGTTGGTGGAAAGGTTATTTGTAGTGGGGTTTTTTAAGAAGCCGTCAATACTCCTCCTTGATTACCTTTTAAAGATTCATTCCTCAAGTTCTCGACAAAATTGCTAGTTCCTAGTCTAGAATATGATTGTCTTATATTCACCGTAGGCAGGGGGAGTTTTCTTGTTCGTCGATCCTTCTAACTGCACATATTGGAACAATAGATTTAATCAGTAATGGACAGGTAATGATATTTGAAATGGATAGATATGGGAGTAATGGGAGTTTTCTACAAATAGGGTACTCATTTTTTTTGGATTTTACATTTCTGAGATTGCTTTCGTATGGATGATATGAATTCATGACTTCCAGGAGATGAGTAAGATTGGTTTACTTTCACGGGTGTGAGATTTTCACAATGTTTGATTACAGCTGGTACCGACCCTGCAAATGTATGTTGTAAATTTTATTTCTTGTAACAATGTAAACATTTGTATTTTTTTTTCAAAATAGAATACGACTAACCTGCCGAATACATTTTAGGTAGTCCTCTTGCAAGCTGTGTAGTGGCAGGAGTATGTTGGAAGCAAATGTCTTCATCTACAATGGTAACTCCTTGACTCAAACTTTCTAGTATTGGAACATGTGTAAAACCATTGTTTTCATCTAATTGTGGAAAAGCTTCTGCAGGCATAATATTACACGACAAAGTAAATTGTGTGAAAGAATAATGGCTTTACAGGTAAGTTTGGTAAGATACTACCTGCATATCTGGGAATAATACTACTTCTGGTTGGATCAATGGATTCATCTATAATAATAGGCGTCAAGTTTGTTATGTCACTGAAAATCCGCCCAAAAACGCCTTTTACATTCACCAGATTTTGTTGATTTGATTTCTCGGTTTGAGCTGAAGACGAACATATTCTTTTAGTCGGTTGTTTTTCTTGATCAACTAATTGTTCAAACAACCCTCTCTTGCTCTTCATTAATAAGTTTGTATAGCAAAATGTGTTTATAATAATTTGTCGGTTTTTAAAAAAAAAACTCAAATGAAGAGTTGGTATCATTGCTTGTAAAAAGTTACTTGTAAATGAATTTGAGATTTTGTAAGGTTGTGGTACCGGTATTTTATCCGGTAATTTTGCTAATGTTTAAATGTGGGAAATCTTTTAGATTTTTAAGTTGACTTTACATTTATATGTGTGAGATAACAATTTTGGTCCTCCTTGGGTGCAGGTACTATAAATTCTACATGGATTCTGACCGTAATCTTCGCCAACATAAAAGGTATGTAAACAAACTCCTAATTTAAAGGACTAACTATTAAATTTCCATAATAATAGTTGAAATCTGTCGGTCCAAATGGAAAATATACTAATTTTTAATTTCAAACGTTAAACATCAATTACATAAATATAGATTCTAAAAGGGAAACTTCAAATTAATTTAAAAGTTTTGCTCAACAACCTCCATAAAGACTTCATCTTCTTCTGAGTGTTCAAGTCCACTGTCATCAGAAAAAAAGGATGGTTAGCAGTCCAAATTTATATGTTGTCGATATATGATGATTAAATGACTACACAATCAAACCTGTAATTATTCCTATCGATTTCTGGGAATTCTTTATCAAAGAAGCATCTTGAAGAGGCAGAATCAGACATTAAGCAATTTTGAGCTAGGATTGAAATATTTTAGAAAAGATTAATAGTAAATACTTGGACAAATCTATAAGTAACATACACTTTAATTTTGGTAAGATACATAAAAGTTACACTCACCTTGGAATGAAGCGTATCGCCAGAAACGTAGAACGCAAAGGATTGACCCATTAACATAATTGATATCAGATACCCTTCTAGACCAGTTCTTAACAAAGTCATCACACGTTTTTCCTATTGCAACACATTTCATAATCCTCCCACTAACAGAGTTTTAAGAACAGATGTATACTTTGTCTGGTTAGGATATCACGGATTATACAAAACATAGAAGAATCTTTAAAAGGTTTAGTAACTTACGTGTCATCTTTTAGTTTGAAAATGACCATATTTGCTTCAGATTCACATCCACTATTCTTGTCCATATAATGTATCTTTGCAATCGGAGTTACATCCATGAGAACTCCACATGCATCTACATAAAAACATGAATAAAACTTTTCAGTAATAAGTAAATATATCGAAGGGATTAAACCTAATAATCAGAAACATACCAACAACCCGTTTCTTATCAGCTTCTGTTGCATTCGCAATGTGTTGCTGAAGTAAACNAAGAAGCATCTTGAAGAGGCAGAATCAGACATTAAGCAATTTTGAGCTAGGATTGAAATATTTTAGAAAAGATTAATAGTAAATACTTGGACAAATCTATAAGTAACATACACTTTAATTTTGGTAAGATACATAAAAGTTACACTCACCTTGGAATGAAGCGTATCGCCAGAAACGTAGAACGCAAAGGATTGACCCATTAACATAATTGATATCAGATACCCTTCTAGACCAGTTCTTAACAAAGTCATCACACGTTTTTCCTATTGCAACACATTTCATAATCCTCCCACTAACAGAGTTTTAAGAACAGATGTATACTTTGTCTGGTTAGGATATCACGGATTATACAAAACATAGAAGAATCTTTAAAAGGTTTAGTAACTTACGTGTCATCTTTTAGTTTGAAAATGACCATATTTGCTTCAGATTCACATCCACTATTCTTGTCCATATAATGTATCTTTGCAATCGGAGTTACATCCATGAGAACTCCACATGCATCTACATAAAAACATGAATAAAACTTTTCAGTAATAAGTAAATATATCGAAGGGATTAAACCTAATAATCAGAAACATACCAACAACCCGTTTCTTATCAGCTTCTGTTGCATTCGCAATGTGTTGCTGAAGTAAACTCAAAGAACTGACTTGTCGATTTTGGACCAACAGGATCCATTGTTGTTTTAGGAATAAAAATGAGATGAAAAGGGTGAACTGAGCATGGATTCGACTTTGGAATCACAACAACCTCCATCTATAATTATTGAAAAGTAGTATTTTAGATAGTTTACTTTGTAAAACTCGCTTATTAAATTATTGCTGTATATTAATCATATCAAATACCTCATAAAATGGACCATCAATGAGTGAGTTTGCTGAGCAGCCTACAATCTCTGTGGCCATGCTATCAAAGAGCATCAACTTCAACTCACCAGAATTATCCATAACGTTGA
>NC_025701.1:21884935-21887134 GCF_000633955.1 Camelina sativa
ATTTTGGTAAGATACATAAAAGTTACACTCACCTTGGAATGAAGCGTATCGCCAGAAACGTAGAACGCAAAGGATTGACCCATTAACATAATTGATATCAGATACCCTTCTAGACCAGTTCTTAACAAAGTCATCACACGTTTTTCCTATTGCAACACATTTCATAATCCTCCCACTAACAGAGTTTTAAGAACAGATGTATACTTTGTCTGGTTAGGATATCACGGATTATACAAAACATAGAAGAATCTTTAAAAGGTTTAGTAACTTACGTGTCATCTTTTAGTTTGAAAATGACCATATTTGCTTCAGATTCACATCCACTATTCTTGTCCATATAATGTATCTTTGCAATCGGAGTTACATCCATGAGAACTCCACATGCATCTACATAAAAACATGAATAAAACTTTTCAGTAATAAGTAAATATATCGAAGGGATTAAACCTAATAATCAGAAACATACCAACAACCCGTTTCTTATCAGCTTCTGTTGCATTCGCAATGTGTTGCTGAAGTAAACTCAAAGAACTGACTTGTCGATTTTGGACCAACAGGATCCATTGTTGTTTTAGGAATAAAAATGAGATGAAAAGGGTGAACTGAGCATGGATTCGACTTTGGAATCACAACAACCTCCATCTATAATTATTGAAAAGTAGTATTTTAGATAGTTTACTTTGTAAAACTCGCTTATTAAATTATTGCTGTATATTAATCATATCAAATACCTCATAAAATGGACCATCAATGAGTGAGTTTGCTGAGCAGCCTACAATCTCTGTGGCCATGCTATCAAAGAGCATCAACTTCAACTCACCAGAATTATCCATAACGTTCAAAGATGAGTATGGAGATTATACACCTATAATTGTGTATAAGTTGATAAAATATTTCAATGTGTATACCTTGCGAGAACATTAGTAACATGTACTCGACACCCATCACACCAGAACTGGGGTTTCTTTGCAGTTGAGACAGAACCATTGGTGATTGCGTTGATAGGTGTAACCTTCTTGTTACACCTTTTGCACGAGATATAGTACCAAGCCCAATCACAATCTATGGCATAAATAGTACATATCAAATTGACCTTTCCTTCCTACACATATGTATATATTCGGATTAGGAAAACACTGATATAATTTGAAAAGAACACACTGATACATTTCCGTTAATTACCTCAGTCATATCCAAGATAGCTTGTATGTTCCTCCTTGGGAAGTTCTGGTAGAACTTGCCTACATTTGCTTACTGCAAATTATTCCTTGGTCTCCTCTCAATTAAGGTAATAGCAAGCCCATCATTTGGCAACCTAACATTTATATATATATATATATATATAAAGGTTGAGTAGGGCTGATAAAACCCAATATACGCTAAGCATAACGTGGTTTTAAGTAGATGTAGTTAAACTTACTTATTCTGCCACTCTAGGATGTCTGCATAGTCGGGATTAATTACCACCACAGATGCATTGAAAGCATTGGAGATACTCCTCTTCTCTATAAGAGTAAAACACATTGAAGATTTTATAGGTCCCAACTGGTTAAAACTTACAACATTGCGGTTTCTTAAGCAAACAATTACTACTCTATGATAAGGTTAAATGTTTAAAACTTACCATTGTAAGTCTTGATTTTCGCAAATCTCACCAGACAAATAACACGTGCTTGAGCATAAGGATCACAAGCACTATGCACTTGCTCAGCAAATGTACCCCACAAAGTACATGGTAGTCTATCATCACTAATAAAAGCAACGCACAATTAAAATATGTTATGAATGTTAGGATGACATATGTTTTCAAACATTTCGTATTTAGAATAAAATGTTACCTCTCATCCCGAAGCTCAAAACTGATCTTCTTAGTGGGTCTGTTGTTGACATCGATGGTTTCCATCTCCCCAACATTCACAATTTGACCAACAATATCTGATGAATGATGTCATTGAATTAGCAAATATTTTAGTTTTCTTTAAACATTCGATATGGTAAAATTAAAATAACTCACCAATCAGATGGTTTTCATTCAGGTTGCCGGACAGGACAGAAACAAATGGGGACAGAGTTAAATACGGATCATCAGACACAGAGTCCATCCTACTGACAATGGTTTGAGTGATGAAAGACATCTTGTAACGATGGGCAGTAGGCTTGAATTGACCAGTGGCGATACTCAAACCAAAGTTCTCGACA
>NC_025701.1:21888968-21893539 GCF_000633955.1 Camelina sativa
ATTAGGGTTTTTATGTAATTCGAATTTAGGGTTTTTACCTAATTCGAATTTAGGATTTAATCTAATTTGTTTTTAGGGTTCTAATTATATCGAATTTGAGGGTTTTAATTTAGTTTTTTGGAATTGTTTTTTAGATGTCTTCTCAAGAGAACCAAAATCATTCTGGTGGCCAAACGTTTACAGAAGATTTATATCTTCTCA
Organism: Camelina sativa; assembly: GCF_000633955.1. Classification (NCBI taxonomy): domain Eukaryota; kingdom Viridiplantae; phylum Streptophyta; class Magnoliopsida; order Brassicales; family Brassicaceae; genus Camelina; species Camelina sativa. The sequence continues at coordinate 21,889,170 of NC_025701.1, forward strand.
AGGGCTATCTCCTCCCATCCCTTCTCGAAGGTTACCTTCTTCTACCTCTGCTCCAAGGGTAGCTTCTCCCGCCTCCTCGCAAGGTACCTCACCGGTGATCCAAGATAATCGTCAAGGAACCTCACCGGTGGTGGAAGATCATCTTCCTCCACAGCATTCGACTTCGCGTGTCAACGATGTGTCTCCTCAGACCTCTTCTTTTACTTTGGAAGAGCTACTTGCAAGTCCCGGTCGTGCTAGCTTACAGAAACTGGACCCTAAACGCCCTCCGGGTACTCTATGGTAAGAATGTAGTTAGGGTTGTCTAATTTTTTAGATCTATTTTCATTGATCCTCATTCCCTTTTTTCTTGTGTTTTGTAGGTTTGCCCAGGATCCTCAGGTTGCTGCTACTGTTCGGGCCATCTTTGAAAGAGATTTCAAAGAAGTTCATGCCAATTGGACCCAAACACCAGGTGCGGTTGTAAACCGGTGGTTTGAAACATTTGCGGTAAGTTAAATGTTTGTTGATGTGTTTAAATTACAGATTTTGTTTTTACTTACTTGATTCTGATTATGATTCTGATTCATGTTATGTTTTTACAAGCAAACATATAACTGGGACCACTCTATCAATGGGAGAGTTCGAGCCGAGTTTGAAAGCAAGTTGAAGACCCGGATGACTGATCAAGTGTCTCGGTGGAAGTCTAAGTGGAGAGTAAAAGGTGATGATGCAATGCCGCGGTGGCTTGATCCTAAAGTATGGGAAGGCTTGGTCAAGTTTTGGTCTGAACCAAAATCTGAGGAAAAGAGTATCAACAGTCGAAATGCTCGATACAGTGATCCTGATGGCAATGGAATGCATAAACACCGGTCTGGTCAGACCTCTTTTAAAGCCCGTGCACGAAAACATGTAAGTATGTTAAGTTAGTTATTTAGTACAATTACTTATAAATTCTTGCTTTAGTCTAATACTTTGTTGTTTCATATCTTTGTTTAGTCGGAGATGACTGGTGAGGCACTTCCTGATTTCTTGAAAGTCCTAGAAGATACTCATAGGAAACCTGATGGGTCGTTTGTGGATGGACTATCTGAGAAGGTATACAATGAAGTGTCATCGAGGATAACTGAGGCTGAAACTGGGCTATGCTCAGGGGACAATATAGAGAGTAGTGCTTCTGGCGGATTGTCAGTTAGTATGAAGAACCAAATTTTTGCTGAGGTAAATTCTTGAACTTTACATTGTGTTTTGGTTTTCACTTGTTTCATATCTTTGAACTTTACATTGTGTCTCTGTTTTTTGTTGTTTGCAGGTTGCTCCGAAGAAGAAAAACAGGATATATGGAGTCGGTAATATGCAAACTGAAGCATCTTCAGCTCATGTTGTTCTCACGCCTACTCCGACTGAAGATCCAGTCATTCTAGCTGAGAAGCTTTCTCAGGCCGAAGCTGTTCTTGCGAGTCAGTCTACTCAGTTAGAAGATTATGCATTGAAGTTGCAACAAAATACTCAGAAGATGCATTGCTACGATGCCTACTTCGATTATCTATCTGAGAAGGACCCTGAATTTGCTGCAAGATTTCCCCGACCTGAGACTGATGCCACCATTGATACCGGAGCAGGAGATACCACGAGACCATCGTAGGGTCTCTTGTTCTTGAACTTTACTTCTGTGTGATGGTCTCTTGTTCTTGAACTTGAACTTGTAGTTGTGTTTCAATTTATGTTTTGAACTTATGTTTGTGTAATTTTAACAATATTTTGTAATTTACAAGTTTGTTTTCAGTTTTAATTAAAAGTTTTTTGGCTAATTATGACTTTTAGTTTGCATAATTAGAAAATAATCATAATTAATTTGCATAATTTGAAAATAATCATAATTACAAAATGTATAATTCATCATGTTGCGACGGACATATAAGTCGCAAAGCCATCGCAAAGTTTGCGAGGGAATTGCTTAAATAAAGTTGCTAGGAATCTGCTATTGATATTGTCCCTCGCAATTTGCGTTGTTTTTGCGAGGGCAAATTTTTCCTCGCAAAATTTGCGAGGGATTTGCGACGTTGACCAATTTGCGAGAAGCGATTTGCGAGGGAAGTGTGTTCCTCGCAATTCCCTCGTTTTTGCCTATTTGCGAGGGATTTGCTATGAATTCTTCCATCGCAATAGGCGTGTTTTCTTGTAGTGTGTTTTCAAAACGACTGATCAAGTCCTTCTTAACAGAAGCGTGAATCTTTGTCCCCTGGTAAAAGAAGTTATAAGGTACATTGTAGTTGCATTACGAAAAATAAAATTACAGGTGAATGATGGGAGACAACAGTATTTAAACTTACTTGGACATCTGAGAGCACCATATCGAAAGTTTCACCAAACCTTGTTGAGTATGTCTTCCATGAATGAAGGACCCTGACTTGGACCTTCCAAGAAGTCTTGTAAGGCTTAACGTCTCGAAGGTAAGCGAAAGCTGCAGCCATTGATAGTTTCTTGCTGAATTTTGCTTGAGAAATCATTTTTGCTTGATGAGTTTTGAATGTGTTTGATGTTGGATTATTTATAGTGGTCGAGTGTTCTAGGGTATCGTATAGGATTTGTAACAAAGAGGCTTTGATAATTGCGGGATTTTTGGTTATGATTAGGATTATATTATGTATCTGATTGAATTTGCTTTTAATGTTGATTGATTTTCAAGATTATGTAGAGAGATTTGAGGGCGGGATTGATTGAGAAGATTTTGTTTGAATAGTTACCAAAAAAATACCTTCGCATATTCTTAAGTGTGTATTGGGCTTGTGGACAATTTTTAAAACCTCTAGGTATTGATAATATGGCCGATATGTATTAATATGGCCCATAGGGGAATTGAAACCGGGTTTTCTTAAAAACACGCGGATCCTTGCTGTGTGGGTGGATTTTTTTTTTTAAATAATTTCTGACACATTTACCCTACTCAATTAATCGATTGATTGTCCATCTAAATGTATTCAGTGGCAATTGATGTAAATACAGTGAGGATTTCGGACATTTATAAAAATGTACTCCTCTTTTAATTATAAGAAGATATATGAAAGTTTCTTACCCACGATTTTTTTCTTTCAGGGACCAGATCACCCGTCAATAGTACTCGAATTAGAACCGCTGCCTCAGCTTGGTTGCATGTCTCGTCTGTGTGTCAAGCTATGGAATTTGATTTTTAATGTTACCAAGTACCAACTTTTTTTGAGAGCTGCCCGAACTTGAAGTCCCTTATCTTGGTGGTGATCGGCTAAACTCTTTAGAGGGGGTATTGAATTAGTACTTGGTAAGATTTTGTAGGATTTTAATATTTTATAATTCTGAAAGATTTGATGGAGTTTTAAGGAGATTTGATTAGTTTTTAAGGTTTTATTTATAAAATACAAGAAAATGAATGTGATTCTGTAAGATTTTGTTATTAAGTTTGGGTGATTTTAGAGTATTTTAGAACAAAAAAAAAACATTTTGTTAATAAATACACGACTACTTTTTATAAAGTTTATGTTAATAACAGATCAAAGGCACGACATATGAGAATGATCAACGGGATTACTTTGCTAACGAGATCAACTACAAACGAGATCACACTTAACTATTGAAATAGTATAGAACAACACTTAATACAATAATGCATTTCAAACGAGATCACACTTTACACAATAGTATATTTTTTAATAGCAAACGAGATCACACTTTATACAATAGTATATTTCAATAATCCACATATCAAAGGCTCTTTTATCCCGTTATATAAAGTGTGATTTCGACATCTCATTTTACTCTCTAAAATAAACACAAGCTCTCTTATCCTAGTACTCTCTAAAATAATCCACAAAAAGGACGAAGTGTTTCTTTTTTTGGTATTGAACATATGGGCAAATTGCAATACAAAAACAAACCAAGGTTAGTGTTGAGATTAACCTGCAACAAAGAGAAAGGAGTTAGTGAGAAGATAATGAAGAAAAGAAAAGAAGCACAAGGAGAAGAAGATGACAAAACAGAGTTTATAAGAGTCTAACAAGAACAGCAGAAAGGTTGCAGCAACCAAATAAAATCCACATTATCTGTTTTAAAAGAAGAAACCATCGTACTATGTCTTGGACAGACCCACTTTCTTGTATCCACACAACAAGAGTATCTCAATGTTCGAACCTTTGTAATATTTATCCATAATGAAGCGACTGACAAGAAAATATCACTTCTAACTTACCTCACAGCTTCACCCATATGGGGAGAAGAAAGCGATTGACAAGAAAATACAAAAACGAATGCAGTGCCAATACTTGGGCTTAGACCAATCCATGTCTTTTATTTACAAAAGGGTTTCCTTCAGTTTCTTTCCTCATACACACAAAGTCTACAAAAAAAAAAAAAAAAAA
>NC_025701.1:21894051-21895075 GCF_000633955.1 Camelina sativa
AAAAAAAAAAAAAAAAAAAAGAATCAAGATGTAACGTTCCAGCCAAATCTCTTCCACGATGGATAAGTCAATTTTGAATAACAATAGATTTTAAGTCAGTTTTATAAATCATTGATTGAATAACAAGATATTGTAAATTATTTTAAATGATTTTACAGAAATCCAAGTTGAATAACAGTTTAAAAAATTTTACAGAAATCTGAGTTGAATAACAAAAGATTTTAAGAATAATTTAAAATCTTTTAAAATACCAAGTTGAATAACAGAAGATTAGACTGTATAGCTTCTCTTGCAAACCCATTCGCCTCTGAAACATCCTTGAAAGACCTCAGATTTTCCTCTAGCTTCTTAAGCTCTTGGTTGTAGTGTTTTAAACCAGACGGTTTCACGAAGGCACCAGCTTCAAGAACCGAAACAATGCGAGTCAAAACTCTGATTCCTAAAGAAAAATAGTAGGAAGACGTTTTGAACTGTTCCCATTGAATTGATTTGCCACCATCTTGATAGACTCCATTCTTTGGTTTGATGTATGTCACAAACACATATTGTATAACATGAAACACTCTTCCTAGGACGGGACCGTCAAATTTTCTTTTTCCAGCATACTTGAATAGCCAAAAACAGAAGACTAACATAGAACGTATGTCATCAGATAATAAGAACATTGCTTCAGCCACAAAGAGAGAGAGCTTAACTCCGATTCGTATAGCCTCCTCTTCCTGCTTCTCCTTCTCCTTCAACTTAGTTCTGCACAAATTGAACTTTTCACTTTTGTAAGATCAAACCAAAAGGGAATAATAAAAATCATTGAGTCTGACCTTAAAGTGTATGGGGAATATCTAGACTGTGGTAATCTCTTGTTGTGACGAACAACACGAACATGGTCAGTCATCGACATTGAATCCATTTGTTTCGAGATGATCGAGATGTCAGATGAAGTCATCGTGGAAGGCTCCAGATGTAAAATTTGTTGGCTATTCAGTGAATAAGGAAACAATTTCTGTTGGAAGTTGATCCTTTGCTC
>NC_025701.1:21896693-21945434 GCF_000633955.1 Camelina sativa
CAGAATCATCTCAGTCAAAGTGGTGTAGCATATGCAGGAAAAACAATTACAGTGAGGAAGAGTGCTACTACAACAAAAACAAGACAACAAGCGCACAACAAAACATGCAAGTCAGACCTAGAGGAAGTTGTTTTGTTTGTGGAAAGCTGGGACACTATGCTAGAGACTGCAGACTCAAGCACAATAAAACCCAAATGCAAGCTCAAGCAGAACAACAAAGTCAAACACAAATAAATAGACAAGACCAAGAAGAAGACAACCAAGAAGAAGGATTGTTTACAGCAACTCATGACCATATCTCAAGCAATGGTAATATCTGGTTGATTGACAGTGGAGCTACATGTCACATGGCCAAAGAAGAAAGCTGGTTCTCTATGTTGAACAAAAACATTAGGAGAGGTGTAAGGTTGTGCAATGATGAAGTTATTCAAGCTAAAGGAAAATGTACAATCACTGTAATGACTGAGACTGGTAAAAGAACAATAAGAGATGTTCTTTACGTTCCTAGCTTGAAACACAACTACCTAAGTGTTCCTCAACTGATGAAGAGTGGCTACGGGATGATGTTCAACTCATCAGGATGCATAATTACTAATCAAGAAGGGAAGAAGGTCTTTGAAGCACCCATGACAGATGGATGCTATTCAATTGAGTTCCAAAAATTGAAAAAAGAAAAACAGCAAGGAGAGACATCAGAGAGGAAGGTAGAAACTGGACCTGGAGGTCATGGTGAAGTCTATGGAAATCCTGAAACTGAGAACCTGCAGAAAAATGAAGAACGAGTGTCACCTTGTGTGATTAAAAGAGTAACAAGCCCCACAATGAACCAGGACATCCAAGTAGGGGAATCAAGTCATATGCACCAATGCAACAATCACAGTGAATGGTTTCAAAGATTTCAAAGGATGACATACCACCAACCTATTGAACAATCAATGAAAGAGAATGAAGGTGAAGTCGGATGCTTGGAGCCTGCAACTACTAAACAAAGTGAGAAAGTTGAAAGAACCAAGGGGATAAGCCTGAAAGCAGAGGACCATAACACAATGCTGAAAGATGAAGAAAAATCAACAGACGAAAACTTAGCTGAGAGTCTCAAGCCATTGTCTAAAGAAGATACTAACCAGAGGAAGAACATCTCACCAAGTATGGAGACTACAAGCAAAAGTTTACAAGCGGTTATGGGAGAGGTTGGAGATGTTACAAAAGCAGAATTGGGAAAGTCCTTACTGAAAAAGGATAGAGAACCTGAGGTGAGGGAGACTATCTGCAGCGATGTCAAAACTCTTTTTTCTCACAAAGAAAAACATGAAGCTGAAATTCAAAAGACGGTTGATGTCAAACACTGTGAGAGTAACGATCATAAGAAGACAAAGAAAATGCTGGTGTGCAGTAAAGTGAATAGCATCGAACCGGATGAGGGAGATAGAGGTCCGACATATGCCTCAGCTGAAAGCTACCTGCAAGAGAGAGAACTAAATCACTTCAAAAGAGAGAAGAAAAAGCTAAAGAATCTGGAGAAGAATCGGATTCAAAGGGAAAATCAGAAGGAAAGCAAGAGGAAGACTCGAGGTATGAAAAAGAAGGAGAAGAGGGAGAGAAAAAAGAAGAGGTCACATGAGATGGAGATTGATGATTCGGCTTGCAATGAGACCAACATAGAGAAGAAGAAGTCTCAAATCACAGAAACTCATGACAAGTACAAGGGATCGGTCATGAAGAGAAGCAGATCAGAAACTGGGTCAAACTCAATCAAGATTACAAAGGTAAAAAATGAAACAATGAGGGAGCAATTTAAATTACCCGTGAGTCTTGTAGATGTTGCAGAAAGGATCGGTGACTTGCAATACTTGCGAGAGTACATGCAGAACAAGAACAAGAATCAAGGTTTAGTCAAGGTTGAAGAGAGCGTGAAAGAAATCAAGGCAATGGCCAGATCCGGAAAAATGAAGAGCCATATCAAATCTGATGAGATTGGAAAGATAAAGACAGTGAGGGAGCAAGAGAACCTACCATTGAGCTATGCTGATATTCTGAGAGGCATAGGACCAAGTATTAAGAACCAAATCAAAGAAGTTTCAGAAACAAAGGGAATCAACTTCTTAGGTCAGATTTTGGGGATTGAGCAAAAGGATCAAGAGGGAGTGTTGGAAGTTGATCCTTTGCTCAATAAGGAACAAGAGACAGTGAAGGAAGAAGAGGCTGAGGTGATTAGGAACAGAGAGATTCAGAAGATGTAGAAGCTGGTGAAGAAGAGAAGGCGATGGAGTCGTAGAAAAAGAAGAGAAGAAGAAGAAGAGTCGAGACAGAGAAATAAGTTAAACTCTGTGTTTTGTAATAAGTAGACAAGTAAGAAGGCCATTGGGCCATAAACTTAATTAAGGCCCCAATGTATTATGGGTCTCGTTTTTAGGTTGATGGAGGAGGATAAGTAGGTTAAGGTAAGTGTAGTATAAATATGTTTTGTGTGGCTGTAAGAACACTTTTAAGGAAGTAAGAAGTAAAACTGTTAAAAGGGGCAGCTTCCAGATCTATTTCCAACAATTTCGAGGAAAAAAAAAATCAAAACGCAAACTATCTAAATTTCTCAACGCAGTTAGTTCAATGAATCGGGCGACAAAGAGAAGAACCCTGGATCATCACTCTAGCCTTAAATCGAATCCAAATTTCCAAAAAATAATATTATGCAAAAAGAAGGAACCATGCGCTTACCTCATCGTCCAAGTGTGTAGGTAGGACCTAATAATATTTTTAAAATCCTTTCCAATTCTAAAGTTAATATACAATAAAGCTTATCGATTGTTTTTCCCATTTTTTTACGATTAAAAGATGTAGCACAGGAAGCGATAGGTTTCACTCACCCAAAAAAAAGGAAGCGATTTTATATTAATTTTCTAATTTTATAGTATTTTTTTTGCAAATATGCAATATATTTTTTCTGTACTGTAATAAATAAACTTGTTATGTAAATGCGGATGCGGTAGTAATAAAGTGCATAAAGTAAAGAACATAAGAACTTTGTTAACGAGGTTCGATTTTTCCTACTCCCCGGGACCACGTCCAGATTTCGATTCTACTAGAACAAGAAAGAAAATACAACCTATTCGCAAATGCGTAAATCAAGCACAACTCTCTTAATTCACCGCTTCGTTCTATAACCTGAAATCTTAAGGATAATTCTCTACCCTTAACTAGACTAACACCAAGCCTAGATTTAAACCAAGATAACCGAACCTTGGGTTAACTCCCCCTGAGTCTAGACTTCAGATCTTCAACTCTCTTGAGCAACCTTCACACACACATCACACCGACGAACAAAGAAGCTTAAACAACACAAGCACCAAACTCCGAAACTAAGCCGCACAAAATGAGAAAGCTCTCCAGGATTATTATCTTTCTCTCTCAGCTCTCTTGCTTCTCTAGGACGTGCCTAACACCTCCTTATATACCCATCAATACTTCCTAATCACCATAGGAGAAGATTTCCAAATCTCATAAGAAAAAAAAACTTTTTCTTTTTACTATTTTCCTTTTCCTTGTAAAACTCCAATTTAATCAACCAAAGAAATAGTAGTTTTCCTCTTCAATTCATCCTCAAACCGTCCTTCAATAATTCCTTCTCAAACCTTCTAGAAACTTCTCACACACATAAAACACCAACAATCTTGTATCACGTCTTGAATCACACAGACACTACTTCAGCCATCCAATACATCTTCATTCTCCCCCTTTTTGACTATACTTGTGAACTCATCAGTTCAAACACCTAAACAACATCACCCGACACATCTTCATTCTCCTCCTGAATGAGTCACAACATGGTAAAAACTAACTGGAAATTTTTCTCTGCTTTGCAATACGCGGTTGATAGCCTAGTACACCACCTCCATATAACTCATCTTTTCTAACCCAAATCTTGTTGCGCCTTAGACCTCCGTGATTGACTCCTTGAATGAATCTGAAACAATTCCTCTTAATATGTCCTTGAACTCCACAATGATAACATGTTGGACTTTGAAACCTTACATCATAAGCATTCTCCATTCGGCTCCTCCCTCTCAACAATCTAAAACATCTTTGGCCTAATATGCCCAACAACACCACAGTGATGGCAAACAGGTCGAAATACTTGTCTAGGTGCACTCTGCAATTCAGAGATTTTTGTACCACATCCTTTCACAAATACAGTCTCTAAAGCAGTCTCTGAAGTACCCTTTGAAGCAGACGTGATTTCTTCACTTAAAACAAACACCGGATCCGATTTTTAAATTTTTCCTTCATATCCAAGGCCACACTTATCTGTCTTGCCAATATTCAGAATATGATCCAACTTCTTTGTACCATTATTAAGCATCCTCAAATTCTTTTGAGTTTCTTCAAGTCGCACTTTAGCTTGTAATGCTTCTTCGTCTTTTTCTATTGCATGTTTCTCTGCTTCAACGACTTTAGCCTCTAACTCGATCTTCTCCTTAATCAAAACTGAATTTTCATCAACTACCTTAAGCCAATGTGCATACAACTTCTCATAACTCTTACCAAGTTCTTCATAATTCATATCCTCTGAATCACTATCACTCTCAGACTCATAATCTGTTGCAGTTGCAGGTTTTGCTGCAGATTCAGAAGCGGTTGCAAACACTGATGCAGAACTATCTTCAAAGTTGTAAACGCCACAAAATTCTTCAGCTCTTCTTCTTCATCTGAATCAGTTTCAGAATCACTAGTGACAACATTCATAGTCTTCTTCTTATGCTTTTGTATATTGGCACAATCAGAGCGTACATGACCATATCCTTTGCATTCAAAACATTGAACATTCTTTGATGAAGCCTTCATATCTTCACCCATTCTACTTTTCTTCTCTTCGCCCTTACGCTTCAGAAATTTAGCAAATTGTCTTGTTAACATAGCCATTGAATCTTCACAAGATGATACCTTAAGAGCTACTCCAATGTCAACTTCCTTCTTTATTGCTTCCTTAACTTCATCATCTTTCTTCTTAACTCCTTCAGCTTCATATGCTTTGCTTAATTCAAAAGCTTTAAGAATCCCAACAAACTCATCAAAAGCCATCTCATCTAAATTATGAGCTTCTTCAACTGCTGAAATTTTTGACTCAAATTTTGCAGGCACTGATCGCTCCAGCTTCTTCACAAGCTTTTTGTCTTTGTACTGCTTTCCAAGAGAAAAAGCCTCATTAGATATATCACATAACTTAGCACTGAACTCAGCCACAGTTTCTTTTTCTTCCATCCTTAGATTCTCAAATTGTGATGCCAACATATCCAACTTCATTCTCTTAACACTTGAAGTACCTTCAAACATATTCTCCAATGACTTCCACGCTTTCTGAGCTGATACACATTGAGAGATTAACTTGAAGTGGCTTGAATCAATAGCATTGTAAATAGCTGTCTTGGCTGTCGAATTGCAACTTGATAGCTTTTTCTCTTAAGCAGTCCACTTATCTCTGGGCCTAAGACTCTCAACCCGTTTATCATCCACAACTTTAGGAGGCTCCCAACCAAGCTCAATCGAATTCCAGCAATCTTCATCAAGGTTACTAATAAACGCTTGAATACGCACCTTCCAATATCTGTAATTCGTTGAATCAAGCAACAGTGGTCTTGACATAGACGTGCCTTCTCTGTATGAATTCATCTCAACTGATTCAAAGCTCTACCTTACTTCCTGAACTACCCTCACCCTTGATCTACCCGAAACAAGACTGAATCTCTATCGAGAACCCGCTCTGATACCACTTGTAAATGCGGATGAGGCAGTAATAAAGTGCAGAAAGTAAAGAACACAAGAACTTTGTTAACGATGTTTGGTTTTTCCTACTCCCCGGGACCACGTCCAGATTTCGATTCCACTAGAACAAGAAAGCAAATACAACCTATTCGCAAACGCGTAAATCAAGCACAACCCTCTTAATTCACCGCTCCGTTTTATAACATGAAATCTTAAGGATAATTCTCTACCCTTAACTAGAATAACACCAAGCTTAGATTTAAACCAAGATAACCTAACCTTGGGCTAAACTCCCCCTGAGCCTAGACTTCAGATCTTCAACTCTCTTGAGGAACCTTCACACACACGTCACACCGACGAACAAAGAAGTTTGAACAACACAAGCAACAAACCGCGAAACTATGCCGCACACAATGAGAAAGCTCTCTAGGATTATTATCTTAGCTCTCTTGCTTCTCTAGGACGTGTCTAACACCTCCTTATATACCCATCAATACTTCCTAATCATCATGGGAGAAGATTTCCAAATCTCATAAGAAAAAAAACTTTTCTTTTTTGCTATTTTCCTTTTCCTTGTAAAACTCCAATTTAATCAACCAAAGAAATAGTAGTTTCCTCTTCAATTCACCCTCAAACCGTCCTTCAATAATTCCTTCTTAAACTTTCTAGAAACTTCTCACACAAATAAAACACCAACAATCTTGTATCACGTCTTGAATCACACAAACACTACTTCAGCCATCCAATACATCTTCATGTTATTCTTTTTTTTTGAACAACGAAATATACCCATTAGGCCTTAAAGGTTTAAGTTACAATATTCAGCCCAATAAGGGCCTCTTTTGCCAATGCATCGGGATGACGATTGAGGTTCCTGGGTACAAAGGAAAACGACGATACAAAAGATAGATTTGCTGATAACATTCAAAGAAGAATCCCATGAAGTTCCTTTGAGTGGAGCTTCCCATTGAGCGCTTTGACTAGCATCTGCGAGTCTGAGGCTAATTGAATGTTCTTGAGGTCCAATTAGACTGCAAGACATAGCGCGGCTAGTGTTGCCATAGCTTCGGCCATCAAGGTGAATGATACAGATAGAGCAGAGGACGAGCCTTCTCGGGTTACTTGTTCCTGTGAATTTCTAAAGATCCACCCAAATCCAGCACATATGTCACCCTTCCAAGCCGCATCAGTGAAACAGGTTAGAGCTTCGCTTGGTAATAGAGGTCTGTTTATGATTTGGGTTGCTATGGGATTCTTTCAATAGGGTTTTGGGCTGATTGCCATTCTTTTGCCCTCAGAAGAGCTAGCAGGATCGCCTCCTCCGGAGAGGTTTTCTGATTGTTGAAAACGAGGTTGTTGCTTCATTTTAGATAGGTTTTCGCTAGCTGTCTCAAATAATCGCATGCCTTTCTTTTTTTTTTTTTTTTTACAATTTACAAACATATACAAGCAAGCCTAGAATATATATACCAATACACAATTGAAAATCCACTCACTGGAAAAACCTTGATTTAGTCCAATCTAATATCTAACTGTCTCGATCTTCATCTTCGTTGTAGTTGAATGGTAATGGAACTGATTTGAATGCTCTGAACTTTCCAACGTTGTTTAAATGCTCATTCTCTAACCTATATATGTTCATAACCCAACAAAGCAAGAAAATTGAAAAAATGATCTTTGAGGAGCAAATAGTGATAGTTTCTTGGTTAAGAAGTTACCTGAAGAAATTCCAGATACCGCGTCGTATGATCTCAAGAATGGCAATAAGAGCAATCATTGTTTCTCTATGTAAGAAGGAGATATTGAAATCCAGCACAGTCTGCAACCAGGCCAACCTCAACACAACGTTTACGACCTACGAAGAGAGAAACAAAACTATAAAGAAATCCTAAATCAAGATTTATACTGTTCTATCAATATTTCTAGCTCTCACCATTGCAATGTAGTAGACGGATTTGTAAGGAACAAGAAGCTTCTCTCTCAACAAAGATTTAGATGGTCTATGAAGCAACCCCCAGTCATAAACAATGTCCCAATATGTACCGTAAAATGTTGCCAACGCCGAGAAAACAAAGGTAGCTATTATCCAGGCATTTCCTCTGTTAAGGCTATAAGCTGTTTTTAAGCAAACAGCGACAATGGTCAATAAATACTTGAGAGCATTGAAGCCTTGGCTTGAATCTTTCTCTTCGATTAATCTTCGAACACATTGAAGGAAACGTGACCAGTAAGGAATCACAGCGACGATAAAGTAGAATGTGCTGTATACATCGCTTGATTTGCAAGTGTTTTGCCTCTGCTTGAAGTCTCCCCAACCATAGTAACATATGTAAAACTCCAGACTCCTCAGTGCTTGAACCTGAAAAAGACGGTTCAAAAATAAGTTGAAACATTTTGAAAACGTATTACGCAATCATGAAAGTTAGGAAGAATGATATGAGAACACACAAACCTGGCTTGTTAATTGGTCTGCTAAGAAAAAGTCCGGAAGATTAACCTGCAATTTTGATGTGAACATATATATTGAGAAATGTATGGATGTTTTCACTTAGCGAAAGCAGATGACGTGCTTGAGTAAAATACCTTGTAGAGCGGCGCAACAATGCATCGGAATAGAACCATGAGGAAGAAGAAGCGGCTTGACCGATAAAATATGTTGAAGGGACATACAGAAATAGCTATCACCAGCTGAAGTACATTGTACATAAGAAATGTGTTACAACATTAATAACAGAATGATTTGAGATTCTTGTGGTTGTTATGATTAAACGAAAAAAAAAAAAAAAAACAGAACTTACAGCGACAACAAAAAGAGGAACAAGTTCAGTGTAGGTCTTGTAGTCATTAGTATTAGGATCCATCTCCATGTCAAGGTTTACTAGAACAGCGCAGAGAGCAAGCGTGCCGAGGCCAAAGCTTAGAAGCAGGACATGCCTGTAACCAAGCTCTGTTCCTTCTTTAAATTCAAATATAAACGGGTAATTCACTCGATATCGCTTCCAAAAGTATATGTTTGAAGCATACATGATCATGTGCAGAACCACAAATGCAAATAAACTGAAAAAAAAAAAAAATACAGTTTAAGAAACATTCTTGTCAGTAAGAAACAATTTGAGAGCAATCTATATATGTTTTGGTTTGAACCTGTATAGAGGGAACATTGTTTCCATGTAGATTTTTTGTCCCTCTGCACCCATTATATTACGAGCATGAACAAACATGCCCAGAGCAGTCAGTAGAGAGACTGTGCAACCGACGAAAAAGCCTGAGAAGAATAACATAGTGTAAGGATTTTGACTAATTCATCATGAACTACTGTTTAAAAACTCGATTTCAATAGGGATGTATATTTTTAGTTACCGGTGGAAAACGTTATTCGATGTCTTTCTTTCGTCACTTTTGGTCTTAAGAGATTCATTCCTTTGCTTCGATTTGAACTTGCGAAATGCTCGACGAAAATAGACTCAACTCTCAACATAAGCTTGTTGATCTGTTAAAGGGTTCGATTTTAAGTTTGCAGTTATATTGAAACTAAATAATAAGTTTTTTTGTAGAGATATTGTGTTAACCTCATCAGAGCTCGTGAGGTAGGACTTATCTACCATCTCCATGTATAGTTTTGCTGCATTTCTTGAACCAATCTGATTGAAAATAAATAGCTATTAATAACATATTAATAAGTCTCAAAAAACCTATATTTTTTCTTTTCTTAATCCAAGTATGTTACCTTATCATACTTCTTCATGATCTTGGAAATCGCTAAAGTGTTCAAGAAGCTGAATTAATCAAGAACAGAGCATAGGTTAAATCAAACAATCTTTTTAAACTTGTTTTTGTACCCTAAGAAACAACAGCATACAGTACCTGTAATTCTTGAGATGTCGAAGCTTGCGATAAAAGTCGACAAAGACATCCTTGAGCCTTTCCTCTATTTTCTTGAGATTCTCTCTTGTGAATTTGAGCTCTTCCTGGTTAGGGAGCTTGAGGACGTTTCTAATTGTGGACAGAGGAGTTTCCTGATTTTTGTTTAATCTGATATGGTCAAGAACACTTAACGCCTCTGGTACACGTTCTTTCGTTGAATCTCCACCGCTGGATCCATTTTCCTCTATTTTGATTCCCATCTCTTCAGCTAATGTCTTCCCTTCAAAGTCAAACATACACACAGACAAAAATTATTCAAACAGTGTGTCCTTTCAGACTAAACCAGTAACAAAACAATCTCTGAAAACTCACTGCGTTTCTTCGAATCCAAGGCATTGATATCGACTGATACGGTTTCAGAGCAGCTCAAAAGAGAAGAAGGTTGATCGAGTTTGATTCTGAAAGCAATCAGTGCATCCATTTGTCTGTTCAAAACCACTGCTTCCTTCACCAACTCCTCCACTTTAGACCGGTAAAAATGGTTTACTTTATCAAACTCGAGATCTAGGGTTTTGAAGAACACAAGCTCTGACTCTCTCCCTTCTTCCGCAACTTTCAAGATGGTCGTCTCGTATTTCTCAAACCCGTCATCCCCAGTCGTTGCATGAACCAAAATGTCGTGGTTTTCGATATCCCGAGACGAGGAGGCGCGGCTGTACCGCTTTGTCAGGCCACTGAAGTTGCGGCGACCAGATAGCTTGTGTTTCAAGTCACCTTGTGTCTCTGATCTTTTCTTCGAAGTTTGGATTTCTCGAAGAATGGTTTTGAGACAAGCATAATCCATGTAAGCTTGTTGCCATTCTGGAACCATCTGTGCGACATACTCTTTTCCAAACTTCATATTTGGTTTCTTCTTTAGATTCTCTGTAGAATTCAAGAATCCAGATTAACTTTAAAGCCTACTTTTATTTCTCTCAATTGGCCAATCATGAAAAACTCGGAGTCTACATATAACGCGTTACCTATCTATACAGCATATATATAGTTTTAGTTTGACATCAGAAAAATCAAAAGAGTTGAATTGAAATTGAAAAAGACATCTGGTGTGGTTGGCTCTTGGCTGGACAACTTGTTTTCTTTTTGATTCTTCTTCCTTTTTTTTTTTATAATAAACTGAATGGACAGAATGTTTTTCACTAAAGAAGATATTTGTTCGGAGTGACGACGAAAATGAATAATTGCTTGATAACGCATGCACGAAAAGTATTCCCTCTAAATTAATTAGAGAGTGGTTGTTTTCAAAAGTAACTATAGAGTGGTTGGCCGGGCCTTGTAATATTAAACCATGTAAGCACAATTTATCAAAACAGGTAGACGGTAGTTACACTATTATGTGGGGCGTTCAGACATTATGTTCGGTTCTTGTTGGGTGTCTATTCTTTTCCGATTCTTTTTTTTTTTTGTCAAAACCCATAAGAGGGAATTTTGATTAAACCGGAATCATAATTGTTGAGTTACAAACCGGTTGAATAGCTAATTTAGCCAGTTCATCAGCCCGACGGTTGAGTTTACGTACGATTAACATACAAGAAATAAATTTCATCAAAAAAAAAAGATAGAACTAAGATATCGTGGAGAATCCCGTAGAGCTACATTTGGCGCTGATGCTTGGTTCGGAACAGAGCCGTCTCTAAGTAAATAAAGGCCACAATCAAATTAAAATAAAAGGGCTATTTTGCTAATAGTAAGACTCGAACCCATGCACTCATTCCAACTAACATAGACAAATGCCACTAGACTAAACACATTTTTTGGAAAACAAGGCCGAAAATTGTATATAAAATACACAGCATAAAATAAGGCCACAAGCTCATGCTTCATGAGCTTGGCCTTTGGGCCGGTTCTGGTTCGGAATATCCAAAGATCAGGAATAATCAGTAAAAACCCATCCAAAACCCACATCCTGAGACTTTGTTCTCCATGCTGCATCTGTGAAACAAGAAATAGTGTCCAGTCCGAGATCTGGCAGTTGGGGTTCTCGTTGGGGTTCATTAGGCGGGGATTGCGGTAATTGAGCAGCGATCCACTCGCGAGCACTGGTGATTGCCTGAGATACGATCTCCTGGGGTAAGGTTTGCTTTTGTTCAAATATCTTTTTATTTCGAGAAGTCCAAATATTCCAGAGTATCCAAGGGGCCAAAGGCTCCAAACCAATACCCACTGGTGGCAGGTTGATTCCTGAATTTACTAACTCAAGTCCCATTTGTAGGTTGGTGATTCCGATTCTTTTGTTTCTAATCTTTACGAACAGACACAAAAAGAAATTGTGGTTCGGTTTCAGTTTGGATAGTTAATTCAAGAACCGATTAGGAAACAAAATATTTGGATTTTCAGTTATGGTTTTAAACTAACCAAAGAATTTAAGGTATATATATATATATATATATATATATATATATATCTATATACACATTTTTTAAGTACATTTTGGGTTCTACCCTTTTATTTGTACTTATTTACAAAGTTAATCCCTAAAAAAATTTCAAAAATAGCATTAGTTCAGATTTTGTTTTCTAAATATTTTACATACCATTCCAACTAAAAAATACAGCATAATCAATATAAAAACATAAATTATAATATATTTAACCACACATTCTATTTTGTATTGAACATATTCTATCTCTGAATCATTTCCAAACAAAGAAAACAACAATTTGAATCTATTTTGTTTTCCAAAACATGTGAGCTTTGATTCTTAACGTAAGAAGAATTTCGATTCACATTTATTCAAATATTATAATTCATATATATAAACTTAAATAAAATTTTAAAATATTACGAATATATAAAATTAAAATATTTTAAAATACTATATAATATGGTTATATAGTAGATAGGTTAAAAATAAGACATGTTGGAATTAATAAAATATCATTAAATTTGTGATAACACGGGTTAAATTCTCATTTTATTATTTGTCAACACTATTAATAGTAGAATATTTGACATATTAAAATTAAGGTGATTTAACTAAGATTTTGTAAAATAATTAAATCATTAGGAAAAATATGACTTAATCATAGCGTATAAATGACTTACTATGTATTTAAATCCCTTATTTTTGTTATAATAATTAAAAATTAAAATAGAATCTTAAACACTAAACAAAACAAACTAAATATAAAAACAAATGGTTATGAAGTATATTGCGGGTTAAATAATTAATATAAACATTTAGCCGCACAAATGGTCGGAAAATTTTATTATTTCTCTATTTAGAAAACATCCAATATTTAACAAACAAATACAATACAAAATATAAATTATAATAAATATTATATTTATGTGGTGTGCCGCGGATTAAAATATAGTTTTTGAAGTATTTCAAATATTTTATATATTTATTTGTAATTTTGGTTTCGGTCCATTCGTTTCTAATTTGGTTAGAGTATTAGCCATGTTCTTTTTGTTAATCGTCGCGATCACATTAGAGACACAAAGCTAAATGAAAAAAAAAAAGAGTTGAAAGTTAGAAAAGAGAGTAGAGAATCACTGAGACATATCTAAAGTTAAAGAAAAGAGATAAAATCGAAATAGTCATTGCGACAGACCTGAATGAGGGGAAAAAGGGAAACGAAGGAGAAGCAAAGGCGTTTTCTAAAAAAAAAAAAAAAAAAAAAAAAAAAACGGCCTTTTCTGGATCGTTCAGAGTGGTGGCTGTGTTTCTTCTCTGGACAGGACCGTTTTCTACTATTCTCATAACTTTCATATATTCGATTTAAAAATAACTAATCTTTTTAGATAAATAATCAAATTTTAAAATTATTTGGGATATCGAGTCCAGTTCAGTTCTCTTTTCTTATATCTAGAGTTTAAAATCCAAATATTTATGTTAATTTTGCTTTGGTTCGAGTCCTTTTCTCCAGTTTGGATATTTTGTCCAGAGCTAATGTGGATGACACACTCACTAATCATAGTGATCAATTCACTGGATAATATATGGATAGCCATGTATTTATTGATACGATACATTATTGATGTGGTCCATTCCATTGTTCACGGTCGTGTACGTTGTTTGACAATACATCATCTACAATACCAAATTTTTTTCTAACTTTTAAAGTTTATTAATTTTTTTCTAACTTTTAAGTTTTACTAGGTTAGATCCGCGCTATGCTGCGGATACATTTTATAACTATTTTTAGATTTTTTAGATATGTTGAATTATTGAAAATATAATTTTTAAATTTTTTGATTAACTGTAAAACTATGCTTTATACAATAATAAGATAGAAACATGCATTGGGGCTTAAAATAAAAAATGTCTTTTCTCTCTCGTGGCAATCGGGAAGGCGATTCCCGTTTCCTTAAACGCCGACGATCAATTGATTCAATTCCTATTGATGAGAGTATCTTTCCGACAAAACAGACTGTTATTGGTTTGGATTTTGACGGTTGTTGTCTGCGACAGATAACTGTTAGCAGTTATGTATCCTTGATTATATCGAGGGATAACTGTCAACGAAAACCGCCATGGTCAATCTTATATAAATTCAGTGAGTCGGGATTGTTTTCTGTTACAATACTTTCATCCGCTTGTGTCCGTCAAAATTCAACACTATCTGGGTGTCTCAAAATGAGTGATAACGTACGGAAGTCTTTACAAAACCTTGATTTGGGGATCAATGATTCCCCAATCGTGTTACCGGATGAGTTATGTGGAAGGGTCGTTAATGAGACCGCTTCTCGCTAATTGTTTGCGTTGTGAATCAAAGAAGCAAAACTTTAGGGCGATAGTTGGTCAGATGCCAAAGATCTGGGGGTTCGCTAATGCGTGTCGTGGGAGGATTCTCGGCGAGGGCAGAGCATTATTTATGTTCAAAACAGAGGAAGCCCTGAACTAGGTCCTCCGGCGTGGTCCATGGGCTTTCAACGACTGGATGCTGACGGTTCATAGATGGTATCCCAATATCTCTGAAGCGGAAACAAAGGTGATTCATTTCTGGATCCAAGTACGAGGAATTCCAATCCAATTTCTCAATTCTGCCATGGTTAACTATATAGGGAATCAATTGGGTAATGTTGCAAATGTGGATTTTGATGAGAATGCTAATCTTGTCGAGTTTGTGAGAATATGTGTGAATTGGAATGTTGATACGCCTCTAAGGTTTCAAAGAAATTTCCAATTTGGTGGTATCAATGACAACACCATTCTGAAGTTTAAGTATGAAAGGCTCCGCAACTTCTGTTCAAAATGTGGTGCCTTAACACATGATGGTAAAGAATGCCCTTTGTCCTTTGACAATGATGGTATTGATGGTCACGGGGATGATGGTGGTCACAATGGTGATGAAGAGTATGATCCAGATGATTATGATCATCATGAGGAGCGTGATTACCAGAATAACCTCGATGAAGCAGACACAGACACGAACACACTTGAAACCATCGCTCCAGACACGAACACACTTGAAACCATCGCTCCGGATGGTGAGATCCCTGGTGTTGGTCCCTTGAAGACAAACAAAGAATTCATCATTTCTGAATCAGATGATGATTCCTCCCCAATCCTGTTTGAGGATACGGAACTTACGGCTTAAAGACTACAATACATCTACATGAAGTATGCTAAAGGGAAAGAAGTGGTGACCCTATCTGTGAGAACTGAAATCAAGTTTCTCCTTCCGAAGTGATTTGAATGCGGAGGAGCTTATCACCGTTTAATAGTTCCAAACTGAATTCAGAGAGAGTTTTGAGAATTTGTACTGTATTGCTTGTTTTAGAAAAAATGTTCGATCCTTACAAAAGACTCCCCCCTTACATATTTATACCGACCAATTTATTACCTAATTAATGCATAATTAAAAGGGCAATATTTGCGTATCCTAATTAATCGTCTTGAATGCGGGAATCTTTGACCAAGCCCGAACTGCGAGCTGACCAACGCAAAGCATCTCCGCGCTCTCTTCCTTTCTCCGGGCCTGATGGGCCGATCAGTAATACCCTCTTGGCCCATTAGACGTGCCCGGTCTAGGCCCTTTGCCTATTGCCCGAGATGACAGATCGTGGGTACAACAGTTGCCCCCCAAGTCTCCCGAGCTGAGCAGTTCGGGGGACTTTAGACCTTCAAGCGATCAATTTCGGGAAACTGAATATTCTCCATATCTCCACGATTTGATCGTGGTGATGATGAGATTTACCTTCCCGAACAAGCCTTGAGGCCCACTAGGTGGCGTGTTAGCTATAAGAGAGAGAGAAAGCGGTGCGAGACCTTTCACTTCCCCAGGCAATCATTGCTCCCGGCTCCGTGTATAGAGGTAACCTCACCCGACTTCTCCCTTCCACTTTTAATTCTCAGTTTTTCTCTTCTTTTTGCTCTGCGATTTCTCTCTTCTCCTGTTAGTTTCTTTTCTTTCGCCGGAAAGTTCTTCAACTTCCCTCCTCTTCTCACACATATTACTCGAAAGATATGTCTCCCCCGAAATTATCATCGGGTAAAGCCACGAAACGTTTGATTCCGGGCGTTTATGGCCCTCACCAGCCATCAATTCTCTCGGCGGAGAATATAGCCGAGATTAGAGGGTCCACTGGGATTCCATCGGAGATCGAGATTAGGTTCCCGGAGGCTCACGAGTCCCCGGAGAGTCCTCCCCCAGGGTATTGCTGCGCGTTTGAGATATTCTTCTCTGCGTGCGGTCTGTCGTTTCCCCTCCCCGAACTCATCGTAAAGATGATGTTCAAACTGGGCTTCGCTATCCCCCAGATGTGCCCGAACGTCATCCGAACCATCATGTGTCTTCAAACTCTGGGGGAAGAGTTTGACTACAAACTATCCCTAGCCGACTTTCTTCAAGTGTACACGGTGAAGACAGGTCACACCAAGGGCATGCTCTACGTAAGTCCGCTTTCCGGACTGAAGGTCTTCGACGACCTTCCTGAGAAGGATGAGAAGTGGTGGAAGTCTTACGTTTTCTTCCCAGTCAACGAGCTCACTTTTGGCCACCTCGCAAGTTCACACATATCGAAGTGGACTTCGAAAATCGGTAGAATGGAGTTTCTTGCTAGGTCCAAGTTAAGTGTTGTTTTGACTTTCCGTCTCACCTTTTAATTGTTTCTTTTTCAGATCACTTCGAACGCGGATTGCTTTGCCCCACATTCGCGGAGTTCTTCTCGAGGTTCTGCAGCCAGGGACAGATCGCTTGGGATTCTTTCTCCTGCGAAAGGATTAGAGAGTCCACGGGAGGCTCGGAAAGTGTTCTCTCGTCTGTTCTGTCCCCTTGAGCGTTTCGGAAATGAATTACAGGGAAGAAAGGGCATGCCGAGCTGCCGAAAAAGAGGCAAAGAAACAGATGGCGGTGGCCCTTGCCGAAGGCAAAGCTCGCATTTCTAACAAGAATTCCTCCGGCTCCTCCGTTCCCGAGGTAAGCGGAACTTGCGCGCCCCCAACTGGCTCCTCCGAGCTCCATACGGAATCTACCGAGGCTCCGGCTGGCCCGTTGGTGCCTTCCGTGATCATCATCGCTGACTCTAGCGACGAGCCGCGGGAGGTCGCGGCCTCTCCCCCCGCTGACGAAGAAGGCCCCTGCTGAGGTCAGTTCTCAGCAAGCTGACTCATCGAAAAAGAGAAAGGAACCCGAGACTTCCTCCTCTTCTCGTGAGAAAAGCCGAGCCCGGACTGGCTCATTAGGAGATGAGCGGAGTAAGTCCAGCTCGAGAGACAGGGGTCTTTCCTCGGAGAGGAGATCCAAGGAGGCCCCAGCTTCCAAAGAGTCCGGGGACTCCTCCGGAAGACTTCTCCTGAAGGATCAACGTCCTTCTACTCGAGGTAACGTTTTTCCGAGGTGCTATGAATTTGATGCTATCATTGTTTTTGATAATTTGACAACTAAAACGGCTTCGTTTGAATCCTTCAGCTCCCCCTGTGTCCCCAGCTGATCTAATGAGGAGCTACGTCCGGCCCGGAGTTAGGATCCCGGCGTTCGCTGATATGTCCGAGGTTAACCGCGCGAACTTCTTTCGCTTCGCGGACAAAATCGGCGAGGTATACGTCCTTCTTGTTTTGATTTGTTTTTTTTTGCTCATTTTTGTCGCTTAACACGCTATCTTTCCCAGCTAATGATCGAGTTTAACTCCTCGGTGGCATCCTACGAGGATCAACTGTTCGCCTCCCCCTTGTCTTCCGAAGTAAATCTCCTTCAAGAAAGGATTGCTGACCTGGAAGCTCAGGTAAAGGAGTATGCCAGACTGGAGGCCGAGAATGCTGACACCATGGCGAAAGCCGAGCGAATCCGAGCTCGGATGAAGAAGGCTGAGGTAGAGGTGCTCGACCTCGGGGTTGCTAATGAAGACCTTCGAGACAAGCTGAAGAAGGCGGGGGACCTTTACTTCGAGGCGGCGGAGGACGCCAAGGCAGCAAAAAACAGATTGCACGAGATCGAACTCCGCAATCAGCTACTCGAAGCTGGCAACAGCTGCGAGATTGAGAGGGTGCGGAAGGAGGAGAGGCAGGCGATGAGGCAAACTCTCCGCCCCTTGGTTGAGGAGGTGAGGGTCACTTTCGAGGAGAGGGAGAAGCTAGCTCCGTTCCAGATCCGGGCCACCGAGATCAGGGCTAACCGGATGCTGGTCGAGGAGATCTCTAGGGGCGAGATCCAAGACATGGAGGCCAAGCTCGGACTCCTGAAAACTGACGAGGAGGAAGCCGACGAAAAGGTTTCAAAGATAACTCCCCGTGATCTCTACCTTGCTGCATTCTCAGACCTTTTGGCGGATGCGCTCGATCTCTTGTGCAGCGATCACCCGCTTAGCGTCACAATCGACGAGTCTGGCACTAACCTCGGGCAAATCTCGAATCAGGGGATGGACGATTATCTGGCGAACACCAGGTCGGAAGGGGAGCTTGCAGAGATGGGCTTGGCCCTTTCCGAAGCGGCGTCTGAACCTGCCCTTCCGAATTTATAGTTTCTATTTTGGGGTTGTTTTGGCACGGGTTGCCCCCCTGTTTTGTAGTATTTATTTTTAGACTTGCTTCGGAGTATTTTGATCGTGGTGACCACTCCGTATGAAAAATTCTTTCTTTTTTTTTTTTGCCATCTGAAATACGAACTTAATTTCCGCAATCTTTGGTTTGAAAAGATGTTATGAGCAGAAATGAACACGAAGTGAGAACTTCGGTTTAAAAGTTCGAAAAAATGACACCCCAACTTTAGTAATTAAAGCCGAGTACGAAGTGATTACCTCAGTTTATATTAGAATTTTGCAAAACTAAGCTTCGACTTTAATAAGTAAAGCTAAGTACGAAGTGAGAACTTCGGTTTTGGTTAGAGTTTTGCAAAACTAAGCTTTGGCTTAAAGTAAAGCTGAATACGAAGTGAGGACTTCGGTTTAGACTTGCGAAGTTGAACCTCGGCTTTAAATGATATATGCGAAGTCAGACTTCGGCTTTTAATGATATATGCGAAGTTGGACTTCGGCTTGTTGTTTTTAACCGTTATTAATAAAAAAAGTTTAAGAAAACTTTAAATTTTATTAATATGGATAGCTGGACCCGAAGTGGGCTGCCTACGTACCCTTATCGGGATCAAGCTAAACATAGTTCGATACAAAAAGATTAACTGTAAAAGAGTTTAAGGTGTAAGGAATTCCAGGACCTCGGGACTGGTGTTCCTTCTGAATCCTCGAGCTGATATACTCCATTTCGCACTTCGCGAGTAATTCTGTACGGTCCTTCCCAGTTAATTCCCAGTTTTCCTGCATTGAGCTCCTCGGTGTTCTTGTAGACTTTTCGGAGGACTAAGTCACCAACTGCCAAGGGCCTACTTCGGATTTTGGAGTTATAGTACCGAGCTACTGTGTTCTGGTAATTCTAGATCCGAACCAAGGCCTGATCCCGACGCTCCTTGATTGTATCGAGAGTATCCTGTAAGAATTCCTCATTCTCCTCAGCTTGGAGTGGGTTTAGCGAGGTACAGACTCCGGGCACTTCTATATCGGCTGGGACTATGGCATCGACTCCGTAAACCAGGGAGAAAGGTGTCTCATTAGTGGCCCGACGAGGTGTTGTTCGGATCGCCCAGAGGACGCCCTACAGTTCGTCCGGCCAGCGCCCCTTACGAGCATCGAGCCGTTTCTTCAAGTTGGCAAGTATGACCTTATTCATCGCCTCGGCTTGCCCATTACCTTGCGGGTAACGAGGAGTTGATTTATTGAGTCGAATTTTCCACTTCGCGCAGAACTCTTCGAACTTCGAGGAGATGAACTGTGGACCATTGTCCGTGATGATTTCACAAGGGACGCCGTAGCAATAGATTATGTTCTTAAGCACGAACTGTTCCACTTCGTCACTTGTTACTTTCGTATAGGCTGCCGCTTCTACCCACTTGGAGAAATAGTCAGTAAGAGCGAGCACGTACTGAACTCCTCCTGGTCCTCGATGTAATGGACCAATGATATCCATAGACCACCTCATGAATGGGTAAGATGCGGACAAAGAAGACAGGAGCTCAGTAGGTTGATGAATTGACGGGGCGTGCTTTTGACACTTCTCACAAGTTCGAGAATATTTTTCGCAGTCCGTGACCATGGTGGGCCAGAAGTAACCTTGCCTTTTAATTTTGAAAGCCAGAGTCCGACCTCCAGAGTGATTTCCATTGGGACCATCGTGAACAGCTCGCATTAGCATCGCGGGCTCTTTACCAGCCACGCATGTTAAATAAGGACCAGCTACAATTCGGCGTAGAAGTACTCCGTTGTGAACGCAATATCGCGCACTGACAACCTTGAGTTTCCTGGCTGCCCATTTGTCAGCTGGGAGTTCCCCTTTTTACAAGTAAGCCCAGATCGGGTTCCGCCAGTCGCTTGCCCCCCAGCTGTTAGAATTCGCACTGCTCAAAGTAGTATGTGGGATAACAGCTTGATTGTCAACAGGTGAGCTCGACGATTCCGGAGTTTGACTCGCGTCTAGCTCTGCCAGAGGCGGGTGAACTTCCATCGGAGTAGCCATAACGGGGGCCGGATCCTCCGATGGTAAAGAGTCTGCAGCCGCCTTGCGAGCTGCCTCCTCAACAGCCAACTGTTTTTCCATCGTCCGGGTGACGACGTTTGAGCTTTCAAAATCCTCGAACTTAGCGACTAACTCCTGAGCTGTGGACAGATAAGCCTCCATACGACCATCCTTTGTCTCGTACTCCCCCAAGAACTGGTTGGTGACCAGCTACGAATCGCAAAAAGCTCAGAGTCGTCAGACACCAATCCCTACTGCGAGGCGTAAACAAGCAAGGAAGGCTTCATACTCGGCTTCGTTGTTTGACGCGCTGAAAGCCAAACGAAATTACTGCTCGATCACTTCGCCAGTAGGAGAAGTGAGGCGGACCCCAATTCCTGCTCCCGATCTGGAAGAAGCGCCATCAACATACAACTTCCATGGGACTTCAACATTGTTGCTAACCGAAGAGGCTAGTGGGAGTTCGATCAAAAAATCAGCCAGCACTTGCGCCTTAGCACAGGTTCGTGTCCGGAACTCGATGTCGTATTCACTCAACTCGACAGACCATTTAGCAAGTCTCCAGGACTGGCTCGGAGTATGTAATACCGTCCGAAGTGGTTGCGTCGTCAGGATTATGATTGTATGGGACTGGAAGTAAGGTCGCAGCTTTCTTGCCGAAGTGACTACTGCTAGGGCCAATTTCTCCATCATAAGGTACCTGGACTCTGCCCCAGTAAACGACTTACTGATATAGAAAATTGGTCGCTGCTCCCCCCTTTCCTCACGAACCAAGACTCCGCTGACTGCACTGTCCGAGACGGCTACGTAAAGAAAGAGCGGCTCACCAAACTCGGGCTTAGCCAAGACCGGCGGTTCAGACAGATGGGCTTTGAGCTGAGCGAACGCCTCTTCGCACTTCGCATCCCATAAGAAATTTTTTCCCCCTTTTCGCAACAGCTGGTAGAACGGGAGGCATTTGTCCGTAGATCGAGAGATGAAGCGGTTGAGGGCTGCGATCCGTCCGTTAAGGCGTTGCACTTCGCGTAAAGTCCTAGGAGAACTCATAGACAAGAAAGCGTTAATCTGCCTCGGATTCGCTTCGATTCCTCTTTCTATGACGATATACCCCAGAAACTCCCCTGATGGGACTGCAAAGGTGCATTTCGTGGGGTTAAGCTTCATCCCGAACTGATTCAGGATGTCGAAGCAAACTTTCTGATCCGCAAGATGCGAGCTGGCTTCCATTGACTTTACCAGCATGTCATCGATGTAGACTTCCATGGTCTTTCCGCGCTGGGGCTCGAACATTCGATTTACCAGTCTCTGGTAAGTTGCTCCCGCATTCTTTAACCCAAAAGGCATCACCTTGTAACAGTAAATCCCGCGGTCTGTAATGAATGCAGTCTTCTCCTGGTCGTCTGGGTTCATAAGGATTTGGTTGTAGCCGGAGAAAGCATCCATGAAGGACATCAGCTCGTGACCCAAGGTGGATTCAACTAGCCGGTCGATGTGCGGAAGTGGAAAGCTATCCTTGGGGCACGCCTTATTCAGGTCGGTGAAATCAACGCAGACTCGTGACTTTCCATTTTCGTTTTGACTACCACTGTGTTTGCGAGCCACTCAGGGTACTTTACTTTGCGTATCTGTCCCGCCTTCAGTAAACGTTCAACCTCTTTGTTAACGATTTCAGCTCGCTCAGGACCCAGCTTCCTTCCCTTCTGCTTTACAGGTCGGAACGTCGGGTCCACATTCAGCTCATGGGAGATAACTTCTGGACTGATATCGGGCATCTCGTCTACGGACCACGCGAAGGTGGCCATACTTTCCTTTAGGAAGGTTATCAGACTGGTGCGGACCTCGCTATCCAAACCCACTCCGATCTTGATTTCTTGATCCGGAAACTTATCATTGATGAAAATGGACTCAGTGAGGTCACCTTTTAACTGCTTCCGAACTGAATTCTTCGGGACCTCGAGCTGTGGTTGCTATTGGACCAGGAGCTTGTGACTTGCGAGGTAACAGCTCCTTGCAGTCCTTTGGCTTCCTAGAACCTCCCGGACTCCTTGCGAGGTCGGAAATTTGACGCACTGATGGTACGTCAAGGCTACTGCCTTCATCTGGTAGAGCCAGGGAGTCCCCAAGATAATATTATAGGCCGCAGGTCGGTCGAAGACCGTGAACTCCACCATTTTGGCCACTCCTTGAGTAGACACCGGTAGTGTAATCGTGCCCAAGGACATTGACGTCTCGCTAGTGAACGAGACCAAAGGTGAGGGCGGTCCTACGATGTGTTCTTTCCCGATACCCATTTTAGCAAGCGTCTCGAGGAAAATCAAGTCTACCGAACTCCCAGTGTCGATTAGGATTCGGCAGACTTCGTGGTTCACCATGTCAAGTGAAATGACGAGTGTGTCATCGTGCGGAGTGTCCAGAAACTTCAGGTAGATCACTTGCTGCAACCTTAGCTCGCTTTGGCTGGGGGCTGGTAAGCTTCCGCTGATGGTCTTTGATCGCAGTGATAGAGTTCCGAAAGAGGCGCGATCCCCCCATTATCACGTCGATTCTTTTCTTAGGGGTTTCATTGCCATCGAACTGCTTTGGTTCATTGAGGGTGGAGCATCTTCGTCCACCTCGGGAGTCGCTTTCTGCTCCAACTCCTTGATTGTTACATTTGGCATTTCTCCTGCCACGTACTTTTCTGCGAGGAGGTGCATCAGCTTCTTGCAGTCACGAGTGGAATGACTGTTGGTTTTGTGGAGCTCGCAGTATGTGTCCTCATCTCGGACCCACTTGTTACTTGGGAGTACACCACTCTTGGAGCGAGGTGAGAATGGAGGTTTGGACGGTGAATTCTTTGGAGAATTCTTTTTAGGAGACTGGGTGACTGCGAACGTGCTCAGCCCGGACTTCGGAGTCGTAGGCGGAGTCTTTTTGGCGGGCGCTTCGAACCGTGGTTTTCCTGTAGGCGGAGCGCTTTGTTTTTGCGCCGCGGCGATTTTGTCTTCCTCTGCGATTATCCAGTTCGATGCCCGGTGTAAGGCGTCCTGAATGGTTGGGAACCGATTCACGGAAAACTCTTCGCGGAAGCGAGATTCGTGCCAGAGGCCATTCTTAAGCGCGGCCAGGGCTGTGGAGTCCGAGAGTCCTGGAATATTGACTTGGATCTCCTTGAACTTTGTTATGTAAGACCGGAGAGGCTCTCCAGCCTTTTGGCTTAAGTTCCAAAGCTGAGCATCTGTCACCGCGGTTTCGATTAAGCTAGAATACTGCTTGACGAACGAGGTTGACAGCTCGGTGAAATTTGTTATGGAGCCGGCTGCTAAAGACGCGAACCAAAGCAGTACCGGTCCACAAAACGTCTCTGCGAACAGCTTGCAGTACCCAGCGTCTGCTTCGTGGGGCTCGAGGTCCACCCGGCTAGCTGTCAACAAGAAAGTCTTGAGATGATTGGTCGGATCTCCTTTTCCTTCGTAGCTCGAGAATTTAATTTTGCCAGTATCTTTGGTGCGGACTCGGGCTATTTGATCGGAAAAAGGAGTTCGCCTCGACTCCTCGATCACTCGAAAGATATCCGGAGCCAAAGTGGTTGCACTGTGCATCACAGACCGCATGTCCCGGATTTCACTCTGCATGCGGAAGATCTCGGGATTGGTAACATACCCCGGAGTCGAAGTGTTTCCATCCACAGGGAGAGGAAGACGGACTGGGACCTCGGAAGATCTGGGACACCGGGCACCGGGCTGCACCGGAGTGTAGCCGTCGCCAACCAGCGGTGGTGCTGTTTGCGTATTGATTTGAGGTGGGAAAGAATCTCCCGGAGTGACATTCGTTGCGGCCACCTGCGAGGTGGAAGGTGGAGTTACACCGGAAAAATCCAAAGCACGTCGTCGTGGGTTTTGGTCGGAAGACAGGAGATCAACCCGATCGGCGTACGCGCGGTGGGAGGCTGAGAGTTCGGCTACGGACGTCATGACTTCCTCCAAACGGGTGGAGACGTGTCCCTCCAAGCTGTCAAAACGTTCGGTAAGAGCGTCGGAGGCGGCTTGCTGACGATCGGACTTCTCAGACAAGTCCTGCAAGAGCTTCTGGATCACCTCCAGGGATGCCTGATTGGGAGAGTCGATTGCCATAGCGGTGGTTGTGTGAGGTAGATTTGTATATGAGACCGGAACTAAAGAGAGTCAGGTGATAACTCCCCTCCTTCAAGCGCCAAATGTGAGAACTGAAATCAAGTTTCTCCTTCCGAAGTGATTTGAATGCGGAGGAGCTTATCACCGTTTAATAGTTCCGAACTGAATTGGGAGAGAGTTTTGAGAATTTGTACTGTATTGCTTGTTTTAGAAAAAATGTTTGATCCTTACAAAAGACTCCCCCCTTACATATTTATACCGACCAATTTATTACCTAATTAATGTATAATTAATAGGGCACGATTTGCGTATCCTAATTAATCATCTTGAATGCGGGAATCTTTGACCAAGCCCGAGCTGACCAACCCGAAGCATCTCCGTGCTCTCTCCCTTTCTCCGGGCCTGATGGGCCGATCAGTAATACGCTCTTGGCCCATTAGACGTGCCCGGCCTAGGCTTTTTGCCTATTGCCCGAGATGACAGATCGTGGGTACAACACTATCCTTTCCACCAAAGGGTTACACACAGAAGAGAACAAGAGATGACATGGAACAGTACTACCAGTAATAACACAACCCCCTCAAGGAAGGAGTGGAGGTTTAGCACTTATGTGGGCAAACGATGTTTCCTTATCATCTGTTTATCAAGATGAAAGGATAATTGATGTACACATTAAACATAATAATATTAGCTTCTATTTTTCGGGTGTGTATGGCCATCCTGTTCCAAGCCAAAGACATGTTCTTTGGGATCAATTAGAAGCTATCAATGAAACAAGATGTGATGCCTGGATGTTAGCAGGAGATTTTAATGAAATTTTAAACAATGAGGAGAAAGTAGGTGGACCTCCAAGGGAAGAATGGACATTCCGTAGGTTCAAATCAATGTTATCGAATTGTGATCTTTCTGATTTGAGGTCAAGAGGAGACAGATTTTCATGGGTAGGCGAAAGGCGAAATCAAACAATCAAATGCTGTCTTGACAGAGTATTGGTGAACTCTCAAATGACTGCGGCTTTTCCAACTGCAGAAACAGAGTTTCTCGATTTCAATGGTTCTGATCACAAACCATTGCTGATAAATCTTGATCCTATATCCTATGGTCCTCATAAACCTTTTCGATTTGATAAGCGCCTCACAAACATAACAGACTTTGATAAAGTTGTTGAGCAAGGATGGAATTTCTGTAAAAGCCAAGACTACCATAATATCTGTGACCAAATAACAAGATGTCGACAAGCTATGGCAAAGAGAAAACACACAGAAAATATAAATGGGGCCAAACGTATAGATCATTTGCAGACGGCTTTAAACAGAGCCATGTCAAGCTTAAATAGATCAGAGAGAAGGAAAATTTCAAGTCTACAGAGGAAGCTGAATACGGAATATAGGGATGAAGAGTATTATTGGAAAAACAAGAGCCGAAATCAATGGCTGACTCTTGGAGATCGTAATACTGCATATTTTCATGCTAGTACTAAGATAAGACATGCTAAAAATCATATCAAGAAAGTTCGAGATGGAATGCAAAATATAATTCAAGGGGACTATGAAATTGGTGCTCATGCACAACAATATTTCACCAACGCTTACACATCTAGTCGTATTCCAGTCTCTCCAATAGATTTGGTGACTTCCCTGCTACGGTAACTCCCGAGATAAATGCTGAGCTAACGAAAGCATTCTCAAGCGAAGAGATTTTTGCTGCCTTATCTTCATTGGAGATGACAAAGCTTTAGGACCAGATGGACTTACAGCTCGATTCTACAAACACTATTGGGGCACTATTGGGGCATTATTGGACCGGACATCATACATGAAGAGAGGGTTGAATCACACAAACATCTGTATGATTTCGAAAATAACAGACCCCATTACCCTGGCTGACTTTCGACCAATCGCATTATGTAATGTGATATACAAAATCATTTCAAAATGCTTAGTGAACAGATTAAAACAATACCTTGATTCCATAGTTTCTGATTCACAAGCTGCTTTTATTCCTGGTCGATTAATAACAGACAATGTTTTAATTACTCATGAGATTATGCATTCACTAAAATCAAGGAAACGAGTAGCACAAAACTATATGGCCATTAAAACTGATGTCACTAAAGCCTACAATCGTGTAGAATGGATTTTCCTCAAAGTTACATTGCGGTTATTTGGATTCAATGAGCAATGGATATCATGGATAATGGCTTCTGTTCGATCGGTCAGCTACTCTGTATTAATAAATGGATCACCACATGGCTTGATTATCCCTGAAAGAGGAATTCGACAGGGGGATCCCCTTTCCCCTTATCTACTCATTTTATGTGCTGACATTATGAGCCATTTAATCAGAACTAGAGTACAAAGTGGAGATATCAAAGGCGTTAAGATTGGTAATGGAGTCCCTGCGGTCAATCATCTGCAATTTGTAGATGATTCCTTGTTCTTCTGTCAAGCAAATACTAGAAATTGCAGAGCAATTAAGGAAGCCTTTGAGGTTTATGAATACTATTCTGGTCAGATGATAAACAAAGATAAATCAATGATCACATTTGGAGCACAGGTACATGGTCAGACCCAAGAACGTTTAAAGAAAATTCTTGACATACCAAATCATGGGGGTGGTGGAAAATATCTGGGCTTACCTGAACAGTTTGGTCGGAAAAAAGCAGAGATGTTTGATTATATAGTGGATAACGTTCGACAAAGAACTTCATCTTGGAGTACAAAAAGATTATCACAGGCTGGTAAAGAAATAATGCTCAAGTCTGTTGCCCTATCAATGCCCATATATTCCATGTCGTGTTTTAAGCTACCAACGAGTGTGATAACAGAGATAGATCAAATTCTACAAAAGTTTTGGTGGGAAAAGAGTAATAATGAGAGGGGAATCTCATGGGTAGCATGGCAAAGATTACAGTATTCTAAAGGAAAAGGGGGTTTAGGATTCAAAAATTTAGCTAAATTTAATGATGCCCTCCTTGCTAAGCAAGTATGGAGGTTGATACAGCACCCTGAATCCAGATTCGCAAAAATAATGAAGGCAAGATACTACCCTGATACACACATTTTAGAGGCTAAGAAAAGACCGTATCAATCATACGGATGGGCATCAATTTTAGAGGGACTAGCTATAATCAAAGCAGGCTATAAATACCAAATTGGTGATGGAACTTCAATTCAAGTAAATCTTGATAATGTTCTACCAACAGCACCCCCACAACCAATTCATAGTGTCTCGACAGATGATGATCTCAGAGTTTGTGACCTGATCGAAAATACAGGTTCCTACCGTTTTTGGAATGATGATAAACTTCTAGCACATATCCAACAGGAGGACCGTGACCAGCTTAGATCTCTGTATTTATCAAGTGTACCAAAACCTGACAAAATTGTTTGGCACTATAATAATTCGGGTGAATATTCTGTAAGATCAGGCTACTGGTTAAGTATGCAAAACCAATTACATTTGGATCATCCACCCATACCACACGGCTCTGTAATCTTGAAACAGAGGATCTGGAAACTAAATATTCTCCCTAAAGTGAAACATTTCCTTTGGCGAGTTCTTTCCAAAGCATTACCATCAATAACAAGACTGAATACACGAGGAAAGAATATTGATCCTGTTTGTCCAAGATGTTTCCAGGCTGATGAAACAATTAAACACATTTTATTCCAATACAGATACGCGAGACTAATATGGAGACAAGCACAAGTACCTATCGATATACTTTTGGACAGGAACTATGATAGTGAAACTATTATAACTGCTTTTTTAGATATCGACTGTACTGAAACTGTCAATTATACAACAAAGCTACTACCGCTCTGGTTACTTTGGCATATATGGAAGTCAAGAAACAGATTTATATTTGAAAATCTAACAGATCATCCAAATACCTTAATACAGAGAGCTCAAAATGATGTTCAAGATTGGATATCCTTTAACCCTCAAAAACCTTCAAGAGGAACACGAAATTTGCATGAAGTGATCAAATGGCAAAGACCTATGGAGACTTTATGGAAATGCAACTATGATGCTAGTTTCAATAATATCACAAATCAATCAAATGGAGGTTGGATAATACGAAATAAAGAAGGGATATCACAAGGGTGGGGTTCAGTACGTCTCGGAACAACAAGCTCGGCATTGGTAGCAGAAGCAAAGGCACTACTAATGGCTCTCCAACATTCATGGATTAAGGGCTTTACTTCAGTCTGCTTTGAAGGAGACTGTCAAATATTATACAAGATCCTCACCTCAAATTATATAGACATTTCAATTGAAGGGATAATACAGGATATTAAAATATGGGCATCATACTTCACATGTCTTGGGTTCAGCTTTACTAAGAGAGAGGGTAATCGAGTTGCTCATCTATTGGCACAATATGGATGTATAAATTGTAATTTTTACTTTGATTGTTTCCATCCTCCGGATTGGCTCTACAAACAGTTGTATTTGGATTATCATAATTCATCATCAATATAATTTATTTTCGACGAAAAAAAAAGAAAAATGCATTAATAAAATAAATATAGAGAAATCTCAAATTTAAGATGACTTATAAATATTTACATTTAAATCAGATACATTTAAATACTTAATTGTATAAATAATCTAACTAACCCTAATGTATGAAAACTTCTCAACTCTTTTAGCTTAATCATCAAAAGACTTTAATTTTATCTTAAACACAGTATTTTCCATGGCTGACTCACTTGATACCATCACTTTATCCCTGATTTGATCCCGCCACGATCCCACCAACACCAGGTTTCATAACAACAACGGTTAGGATATTTCACCATGGCGAGAAGGATGACATCTCGTCTAATGAGTCTGAACACACACTTCGTTGGTGGATTACAATGCTCTATTGGATCGTCGCAAGATTTTTTGGGAGCTTCCTCTGATGGAATTCTTTATCATCTTCCTTTGGGTTTTTGAACTAAGGAAAGACTAGAATTTCTAAACAGAAATAGAGAGGAATATTAAGGTTCAAATTCGTAGCCAAATCCAAAAATAGCATCAAGTATGAGAGACTCGTACGTAGCTTTCACTTGCTTCAAGCATGGTGTGAGACTATTGTTCTTCTCTTTGAATGACACATCTGATTAGGGTTTTGATGTCCTCTTTTTTTCTCTGGTGTTGAGTGTGTGTTGCTCGTCACCTTCCTCTGTTGCCAATTATTATACATAGGTTAAATTGAGTTATTTTACTATTTTTTGTGGACACTATTGTAACTGGGCTGGACCCAAAAAGAAAAAGAAATTGTGTTGAAAGGAAAAAAATTATTATTGGACAAAAATATTGAGTTATATTAATTTTTATGATTTAATTGACTAACTGTTTTAATTGGTATGTCAACTCCTCTTTCAACTAAATAGCTCACGTGTCAATACTGGAGAAAAACAAAAATTCACTTTTTATTGTATTAATTAATTTTTTAAACTTTTAAGGATTTATATGTCACCTATAATTTTACCACGGATTCAAAGTTTCAAACACCGAAAAACGTACCCTCCTAAGTTGGGCAAAATTATCACTTTAAATTTGAAGTGTTAGAATTTAAAATCATTTGGCTATAAGTCCTTTTAATATTTAATGTAGAATTTTTACTACAAAAACGAAATAGAAAAGAAAGTTCCACGCATCATTGCGTCGGTGTAGATATACATAATGGATCCAACAACTTTATCATACCAAATAATGGATCCAACAACACATTACTTGAGGAAAAAAAGTAGGCTAAGTTTGTGAAATTTTGTTTACATATGAAATAAATTACGGTTTAGTATGTTAAATTATCCACTTTAACTTTAATTCGTCGAGAAACCAAAAAGAAAAATGTTTTTTTTGCCACTTTGAATTTTCGGCAGCCACTTAGTTGGAGATATGAATTTTTTTTATCCTACCAAATAATAAATTTCTTTTTCTTTTTCCATTTCATTTTATATGCATTCTTGAGTGTTTAAAAAAAAATCAGTGTATTCTTTGAAAGAAGTTCTTTCAAAGAAGTCAATCATATGAAACTTAAAAATAATATTAAAATACTCAGTATCATACTATTAATCTAATTGTTTTAAAATATACATAATGTATATACATATATTTTTAATACTATTAATTGAATACAAAAATTGTCAGTGTAGAATAATTAAGAGACACACAATTTTTAACGAGGTTCAGCAAATGCATACGTCCTCAATCTTTGTTGAAAATACTTCTTAAACACAATTACAGTTAGTGTTCAATATTGGACTTACACAACCCTAAGATCTTCTCTTAGCTTTTTCCCAATCTATTTCCAACCCACTAAGAGATACCTAAAATCAACACAAATGATCTACACCCAGGACTCTCACTTAGAAACAAAACCCTCATCCTTTTCTCCCAAAGATGCCAAAAGGCTTATAAGGTTTTTCTTCTCTTTGTTACGTTCTAGAGAGATAAGTTTCTAAGTCCTAGACCCTCTATATTTAAGGAATTTTGTGCCTTTCCCAAGGCTATCAACTTTCCTAAAATCAAGAGGAAATATTCCATTTAACTTTATTCTTTGTTAAACGAATATTTCCTAATCCCACTAAATCTTCTAAATATCTTCAAGCTTCCTTTTTCTTCGTGCTTTACCTCCAAGTAATATCCCAAAACGTGCCTTAAGTATATCTTCACAAATCTTCAAAACCAAGATATACAGACAAAATCAACAAGCCTCTGATGCTCTTTTGTAGGACAGAGGCTTGAGCATATATCAGATATCTGTGCCGAGACAGAAGCTTGTGCAGATATATTTTGTACAGCTTCCTGAACTTCATCTTCAACTTGAGCTTGCCCACATACACTTACAATCTCCCCCTTTTTACTGAGTTTTATAACTCAAGCACAACACTTCGTGATTCTTGGAAATCCATAACACAACCCCTTGAAGACTCCTCCAAAATCAAAAATTATATTCTTCTTACACCATCTCCCCTGCTTGAGTGGTAAAACTCATTAAAAAACTTTAAGAGCTCAAGTTTACCTTGCCACAACATCTTGAAATATCAACCATCAGCACAGGACTTTGATCAGTCGTCAAACAGACAGTTGTCTTTCTTCGTATTATCTGGTTTATGAGACGACATCTTTTGGCTCAACATCTCGGTCTCCAACGTTTTTTTCATTGACCGGAATCTTGGAATTCCTCATGCACTTGTCTTAGATGTTGTTTCTTGCTTTGAACACCTCTCTGATTCTTTGAGTAGCCACTGTTAGAATACAAACGTCTGTTGCTTGATGCATGTTTTGTGTTGTCTTCAGGACAATATAAATCATGCTTCTTGATCCAAACTTGATTGAATCTTTGACCATATTTGTAATTTTTCTTCCTTCTCATGACTTGTGTTACCCTCTTCAAGAACTTGTAGCACTGAGCTTTGATATGACCAGGTTTCCTACAATACCAACAACCAATCACTCTTCTCTTAAATTTGTCGTGTACACATTTCGGCCGGTTGTCACCTGTTTCCTTGCTGACAAACACATTTCGGACCTTTGATGGAGATATACAGAGACTTGAATCCACAAATTTTGAAGCCAAAGTTTCTCCTTTAACAAACTGAGTAGTTGCACCATAATCACCTCCATGGTAACCCAAACCCCATCTGACATTACATGTTCTACCAATTGTCAGAATCTTGTCAAGATCCTTTGTTCCTCTGCTCAACATCTTGATGCTTCTTAACTGATCTTCTAAATGTTTTTCTAAATCACAAGACTTTAATTTCTCCAGAGCTAGATCTTCTTCCAGATTTGAAATTTTGCTTACCAAGTCATTCTTCTCTGTAACAAGCCTCTGAATTTTCCTTTCCCCTTTGTATCAAATCTTTCCTCAGAGTGTTGATCTGTTCATTCAGCAATAATTTAAGTTCTTCTTCTGCTGGCTCAGAGTCCTGATCCGTACAACAAGTTGTTCCATTATCAGACTTCAGTTCCAACTTATCAGCAACAAGTTTCATTGAGCCACAAAGAGCAACAAACTTTGACTTGTTTGTATGAGGCTTTTGTGTGTTTTTCTTCCTTTTTGGCAAATGCAGACTCTTGATCCCTTTCTTCCTCACTGAAGGACAATCTGATTTAAAATGACCAAAGCCCTGACAAACATGACACTGAACCTTATTCCTTTTCTGTTCGGCTCTAATCTTCAAACTTTTGCGTTCTTTGTTCACCACAAGACTCTCAAGTTCTTCTGTTTTACGAGCCTCTGTGTTCTCTTCACTATCACAGACTGAACAAACATCAATCCCTTGTGTGTTATTACCTACATCAGACGATAAGTACTACAACTCATAGCTCATCAATCTACTGGTTACCTCCACAAACGACATATTGTCTATATCAAGAGCAACATCCATCGCAATTTTCACAGGATGATATCTATGAGCTAAACCCCTCCACAATTTCTTGACCAACTTTCTGTTTTTGTAATTCTTTCCAAGAGCTCTAGCTTCATTCGCAATAGCGTATATTCTACCACTAAAAGCAGTAATGTTCTCAAACTCATACATCTTAAGGTTCTCAAACTCAGAAGCAAGAATATCTAACCTTGTGCGTTTCACACTTGTTGTACCTTCAAAAATATTTTGCAGAATATCCCAAGCCTCTTTAGCAGATGTACAACCTTGAACCAATGAGAACTGATCCCTGCGAACGCCACTGAATATTGCTGAAAGTGCCAGTGAATTGAGTGTGGACAATGCTTTGTCATATTTTGACCACTCTGTTTTGGTTTTTTCAACAGCCACCTGATTCCCGTCAGAATCTACAACCGCCTGTTTCGGCGACTCCCATCCACATTCAACTGCTGCCCATGCATCTACATGAATTCCTTTAATTCTATGCATCATCAACACCTTCCACCTCCCATAATGATTTGGATCGAACATCAATAAGTCGTTTGCCATGAATAACATTGATTGTGCCTCCATGTTCTTCTTCCAAAGATCTTCACCCGTTGGTTGAGTTAGACTCTGCACAGCTCTGATACCACTTGTTAGTGTAGAAGAGACAAGAGACACACAATTTTTAACAAGGTTCAGCAAATGTCTACGTCCTCAATCTTTGTTGAAAATACTTCTTAAACACAATTACAGTTAGTGCTCAATATTGGACTTACACAACCCTAAGATCTTCTCTTAGCTTGTTCCCAATCTATTTCCAACCACTAAGAGATCCCTAAGATCAACACAAATGATCTACACCCAGGACTCTCACTTAGAAACAAAACCCTCACCCTTTTCTCCTAAAGATGCCAAAAGGCTTACAAGGTTTTTCCTCTCTTTGTTACGTTCTAGAGAGATAAGTTTCTAAGTCATAGACCCTCTATATTTAAGGGATTTCGTGCCTCTCCCAAGGCTATCAACTTTCCTAAAATCAAGAGAAAATATTCCATTTAACTTTATTCTTTGTTAAACGAATATTTCCTAATCCCACTAAATCTTCTAAATATCTTCAAGCTTCCTTTTTCTTCGTGCTTTACCTCCAAGTAATATCCTAAAACATGCCTTAAGTATATCTTCACAAATTTTCAAAACCGAGACAAACATACGAAATCAACAAGCCTCTGATGCTCTTTTGTAGGACAGAGGCTTGAGCATACATCAGATATCTGTGCCGAGATAGAAGCTTGTGCAGATATATTTTGTACAGCTTCCTGAACTTCATCTTCAACTTGAGCTTGCCCACATACACTTACAAAAATTTGTCCCACTTTTATGTTCTGGATACATGCATCAACCCGAATTTGAAGCAAACTTCTCTGGGTACTCACTACATTAACCACGGTCCATTAATTAGTGTACAGAAAACCTGAAAACCACAATATTAAAAGGGAAGTAAAAAATCAACGTATATCGTAGTGACCACAGTCCAATAGTTTAATTCATCTTGTTAATTAAGCGCAATCTAAATGGTCTTCATAAGATATACTTATTTGAGAAGGGAAATATAAAAACAGAACTAAATAATCCAAAAATGTATATATCTTAGTTACAGCTAGAGAACATAACCTGTGATGACTACGATATATGTTGATTTTTTACTTCCCTTTTGGTGGCTTTGTACGGCATCGTACATGGCTGACTACGTACGCGTCAAATATTTTTTCGTTATATCTTGTTAAGTCGAAGCTTCTTAGCACTATCGTCTGTGCTAATTTTTCTTTGTCAAAGTCGTCTACGCTAATTACTACACAAAATTGAATAAGCCGTACATTGTTTTCATTGGTGAATGATTTAGTTAACGTTTATTATTGCCCCGAAAAAGTAAAATAAAAAGATGGCTTTATGAATGTAATTGAGTATACCCTTCCCTCCAAAAGAAGGCTTTATGAATGTTTTTCTTTTTCTTTTTGTGGGCATATATCATGTTCAAATATTATATTTAAAATAGAAATATTAAAACCGTAAAAGAAAAAATTCCTATTACATAATAAATTTAAGGGAACTGTTCAGAGTTTGACACCTCTGTATGTCATATTTATTATTTATTTATTTATTTATTTTCTTAAATTTAAGCCAATTAAATAATGTATTTACTCTATTACTGACCATTTTTTGTGATATATGACATATTTATTGCATATATAAATCAACTATTAAATTTATTTATTTTCCATTTTAGAAAAAGTATGCATAAACATTAAATCAGTGGAATTTTAATTTTAAAGTACAAAATTAATTATCATGCTATCAAAAGTCCGTTTGTTGACCAAAGAAAA
The DNA here is from genome assembly GCF_000633955.1 of Camelina sativa. Lineage (NCBI taxonomy): Eukaryota > Viridiplantae > Streptophyta > Magnoliopsida > Brassicales > Brassicaceae > Camelina > Camelina sativa. The sequence goes on from NC_025701.1 coordinate 21,932,185, forward strand.
AATTTAGTTCATATTATTATGCATTATTATGTATATATGAAATCCAAACAAACTTCCCATTTAAACTTAGATGAAATGAAATAAACTTTTAAGAAAGTGATAGTGTTAGAATTATCTAGCAAAAATAAAAAATAAATAAAGATATAAGCTTATGGTCTCTTGAAGGATCAAATCCATGAAACTTATATTTGAAATGTTTTACTAAATCTGAGATTAAGGGTTAGTCATCATGACCTAAAGTCCCACAAATAAAGGTTTAGAGCATTTACATCGGTCATATTTTAGAGAGAATCAGAAAATTAAAATGATAAAACAAAATTAAAAAGTAGGAGAGAGAATGAGGACCGTGTCTCAGTGGATACAATTTTAGACACTCTTAGAATATCTCCATTGAGAAATCTTAAGAGTATGTTACCAAATATTTTAACAATAAAACTATTAAAATTAAATCAAAATACATAATAAACTTAACAATCGATCCTAAGGCCATGTTTATCGGGATAACTGATGGTGTGATCTTAGGGCTTTAAAAACTCAGATTTAATGAATAGTGGCCTTTAGATCAGGCCTTTTGATCTTATTTGGGATCAGTTCTTGGGCCTGATCCTCGGAGATGTGGCTCACTCTGATTGGACGAGAATTTTATTCCCAAATCAATTTTTTTACTTCGTTTCATTTTCATTTTTTTTCATTCTGGAAATCGGGTTTTCTTTTTCTTCTCTCCCGAAAAGTGAAACGCCGAGAGATTTCTTCTTCTCCGATTCCGGTGTGTTCCGGCCATTAAAACACCAATTCAACCGATCTCTTCGTCTCTTCTTCTCCTCGTGTCCACCGATCTCGTCGTCTCCACTGTCTCTTTTGTCTCGCCAAGTCAACCGATCTCTTCGCCTCCTCATCTTCTCTGTCTCCTCTATCTCCTCTGTCTCCTCCGGCTTTATAGACAAGGTAAGCTCCGGCGATTTAAACCTAATCTCATCTCTGAATTAGGTGTCGATTTATGGTTTCGATTTAGGGTTTTGATTTAGGGTTTCGATTTAGGGTTTTGATTTAGAATTTCGATTGAGGGTTTCGATTGAGGGTTTCGATTTAGGGTTTCGATTTACGATTTTATGCCTTTCGTGTGTTCTATTGAAAATAAACCCTTTAATAGATTTGTATGAGTGAATTGTAATCGTTTTTGTCCTCTGTCTCCTCTGTCTCCTCTGTTTTAACACTTGTTTTTGGTTTGTTTATGAGGCACGTAGGTGAGGTTAAGGAGGGCGAAATAAATCGGACCACCATCAACAACATTCCTTACTCGCAAGTGAAAGGTAATTCAAATGGTTTGTTTGTGTCTGAGTAATGGTTTGTAGCTTATTATGAATCGTTTGTTTGTTAACTTCAAAAAATGGTTTGGTCGTTTGTTTGTTTGTGTCTGAGTTCCTTAAATTGGTTAAACCATTTTTTGTTTGTTTACTCGCAAGTAAAAGGTTAACTGGTTTCAAAAAATGGTTTAAAAAAAATGTTTGTTTGTGTCTAAGTTGAATGGTTTGTTAACTTCAAAAACTGGTTCACTTTTCATGCTCTTACACATAAATTCCATTTAAGGTAGTTGATTATGTAACTGATAGGATGATTTCCTTTGGCCAAAGTCCCTTTCTCGTTCTCGTTCACTTTTCTTTCTCGTTCTCACACACCTCTCCTCATTTCTTTGGCTAACGTCACTCTCTAAATATATACTCTGACCAAACATTTACAACAATACCCACATAACGTCTCTCTCTCTATTTTTCTGGTGTACTCGATATCTCTTTCTCTCCCCTTATTGGTTACGCGTAAACAAAACTGAACTTTAGTTGTGATTGTAACGAAACTGAACTTTAGTTGTGTAGTAACTGATTATTAAGAAATTTTAAGTGATTGTAGTTGCCTTTAAAGTGTTGTTTGCTTGGTTATTGTGATGGTGATTGCGATGGTCTATGTTTGTTGTTTAGTTGTGATAGTGTAGACTATAGTTGTAAATTGCGATGGTCTATGTTAGTTGTTTAGTTGTGATTGCGATGGTCTATTATTTAAAACACTAAATGTCCTTTATTTACTTCTGATTTGACTGAAGTAGGTAATGGTTACTATGAATTAAAATTCTCTAACAACACAAAACTTTGAATTAAATGATCTTCTTAACTTCTCTATATTATCCAATCTCATTTCCTTCTTTCTTACCAATCTATTAGGACTTTCCAATAATCTCTCTTCCACACCTTCTTCCGTTCTAAATCTGCTTTCTATGGAATCAAATAATATGCCTAATAGTCAGTCTCAATCCTACTTTAGTATTCTAAACTTCCCATACGATAGCTTTGCTCCAAATGTAAACCTTGGTTCCTCTCAAATCCCTTCTTTTAGTTCACAAACTAGTTCACACCTGAGTCAACCTCTTAGTCAAACAGAAGAGACAGCAGAACAGCGTAGGGAGAGAAGGATATGGTACGCACAAGATGACTTAGTCCTAATAAGCGCCTGGTTAAACACATCTAAGGATAGAATTGTTGGGAATGATCAACCATATGGGTCCTTTTGGAGGCGCATTGGTGATTATTATGCAACAAGTGATCATGTCCTTGGTGGTGGTGAACCAAGGCTCCCTGATCATTGTAGACAATGATGGCAAAAAATCAGTAGGGAAGTCAGTAAATTCTGTGGAGCATACGCAGAGGCAAAGGGTGAGAAAGCTAGTGGCATGAATGATGTGGATATTCTGCAGAATGCTCACCAACTATACACGAAGCTGTACAAGAAGAAGTTTGGTTTGGAGTATGCTTGGAATGTGCTTCGCTATGAACAGAAATGGATTAATTTAGAGCCTATGAACCCCACACCAAAGACAACCACCTCTTTGAAAAGAAAAGCGGATGAGGTTGCACCATCTTCAGGGTCTGTTGTGGGTGAGCTCGAGAGCAGGCCTGCTGCAATAAAGGCAATGAAAAAATCAAGGAACAAAGGTAAAGAGAAGGCTGCACCAACTACAGAGTTTTGTCAAATGTGGGAGATCAAAATGAAGGACTTAGAGGGCATGAAAGAACTTCAAAAGATGTCCATTCTTGACACTCTCATTGCCAAGAAAGAAACGCTAGATGAAGATGAAAAAGCTCTAAAGAAGAAGCTAATGGCTGAATTGTTTTAGCTTTAGGGTTTATGCTTGTTTATGTTTATGGAAACACTCTCTGAAGTTTAGTTTTATTTGATGTTTTTAATGAATCGGCTTATATTTATTTGATGTTTATGTTTATGTTTAACTCGGGTTATATTTGTTTATGTGTTTTCAGAAACTTAAATATATGTTTCGGTTTCTAATGAATGTCGAATGTTTTGGTTTGTTTTGGTTTCTAATCTCATGTCGAATGTATATGTTTTGGTTTCAGGTTGAGGAAGACATGTTCTCTGACTATGACGAGGGCATAAACAGCCCCTTAAACTATAGTTCTGATACAGATGATGAGGCTGAGACCGCTTACTATGAACCGCAACCATCGAACCGTGAAGCTGGTCCACTACCTAGTCTGTCGAACCGTGATGCTCAACTCAAGGACGAAGTGATCCAACTCAAGGACCAAGTGATCCAGCTCAACGACCAAATGATCCAACTCAAGGTACTTGTGATACAGCTCAAAGATCAAGTGATCCAACTCAAGGACCGAGTGATCCAGCTGACGGACAAAGTGAACCAGCTCAAGTAAATTATTGTGTTGGATAATTGGGTTTTCGTTGCTTTCGTATGGTCTTGAAAAGATGTTTGGTTGTTTCTTTTGGTGTTGCAACCCGTGATGTTGGTTGTTGTTGTTTCTTTTCGAATTATGAACCCATGATGTTTTGTTTGGAATTTTGTTTAGGCTAGGTTGATATGTTTAGTTTGGTGAACCCGTGATGTACTCTGTCGTGAACCCGTGATGTTTAGTTTGGAATTTGCCTTTGATCACTCTATATACTTTGATCACTCTATATATATGAGAAGAGCACAAGGTTTCACAAGATCAAAAACAAACATTCCCCAACAAAACAAACATTTGTTTCTATAAACAAAACTCAAACATTTCCTTCTCTCACCAAACTCAAATATTTCTTTCTTTCATCAAACACAAATTTCCTTCTCACCCAAAACAAATATTTCTTTTCTTAAAAAACTATCATTTCCTTCTCACCCAAAACAAATATTTCTTTCTTTTCTTCATTGCTATGGCATCTTCTTCCAACAATTTTCACTACCATTATGACCCAAATAATGATAGTTTAAACCAATACTTTCAAGAGCAATTTAATAACCAATTTGAAGCTGTTGAAGAGGAAATTCCGGTGGAAAGGAAACCACGTGAATATATTGATAGAAAACGAGAAGAAGGGCATGAACGTTTGTGGAACGATTATTTTTCTGATAATCCCACTTTCAATGCTCACCACTTCCGGCGACGGTTTCGAATGAACAAGCCGTTGTTCTTGCGTATTGTGAATCGTCTCAGTGAAGAAGTTCCATATTTTAAGCCAAAAAAGGATGCAACCTTCCGGAATGGTCTATCACCCCTACAACAATGTACTGCAGCAATTCGACTTTTAGCTTATGGGACTGCGACGGACTCGGTTGACGAATACATACGTCTTGCTGCTTGTACTGCTCGTAAATGTTTGGAACATTTTGTTGTCGGGATAGTTGACTTGTTTGGCACTGAATACCTACGCCGACCAACACCAGAGGATCTTCAAAGGTTACTATTTTATGGAGAACAGAGGGGTTTTCCCGGGATGGTTGGTAGCATTGACTGTATGCACTGGCAGTGGAAAAATTGCCCAACCGCTTGGAAAGGAATGTATTCAAGAGGCACCGATAAGCCAACAATTGTTTTGGAGGCAGTAGCTTCACAAGATCTTTGGATATGGCACGCATTTTTTGGAGCTCCAGGTACTTGTAACGATTTAAATGTCCTTGATCAATCACCAGTATTTAATGACATTATTTACGGTCGAGCTCCCGAAGTTACGTACTATGTCAACGGAAATGAGTATAATTTGGCTTACTATCTGACGGATGGTATTTACCCGGAGTGGGCGACATTTGTTAAATCCATCCCACAACCACAACATCCGAAACATCGTTTATTTGCACAAAAACAAGAAGGTGCACGAAAAGATGTTGAGCGTGCATTTGGAGTCTTGCAATCTAGATTCGCCATGATTAAAAATCCAACTCTTTTATGGTCAAAGGGTAAAATTGCATATATAATGAGAGCATGTCTTATGCTGCATAATATGATTGTCGAAGATGAACGAGATTCATACACACTCTATGACGAACAAGAATTCCAACAAGAAGATGGAACTGGAACTACTCCGGATCTTACCTTTTCAGTAACTATGTCTTCAAATCTTGAAGGTTTAGGTGATGGCCATACATTAATTCGTGATAAACAAGCACATCGCAAATTAAAGGAGGATTTGATTGAGAATATTTGGAATAAATTTGGTCTTTTGTATTAGTTAAATAAAATATTTGTCTTCTTTAAATAATTAAGTAATATGTTTATTTTTTTTAATTTTAATAAAAGTTTTATAAGTTTGCAATTAAAATGTTATTTTATAAATTTTTATAATTGTAATATGTTTAATAAGAATATTAATAAACATTATATTATTAAATAGTTTTAAACATTCTTAAATTATTTATTAAACATTAATCTTTGTATTTATTAAACATTTTTAAATTTCTATAAGAATATTATATTATTAAATCTTAAGATCTTATACCTGTTCTCCCAATAACTAACTTCTTAACAAAAGTTCTTAAGAGCTGATTTTACAATATTTTTACAATATTTCTCCTCTAAGAACACCCTTACCTTATCCCCTATAAACATGCCCTAAGCTAAGTGACTCTAGGATTGTTAAGAATCGTGTATGTGTCGGTTTATGATTGGTTAGACTAATTAACAAAAGAAAAAAAACAGCTATTTTTTTCCCCCTCTCTCTTCCTCGTTTCTCCAATTCTCAAAAACGTGAAATCTATGCTGAAGGTTCGATCCGTCGAATTGAGAGAAAATATGAGTCAGAAATGAGTTCTGGATCTGTCGCTATCATCATTCCAGCGACGCCGGTGACCATCGACGTTTTCTGGTTCCCCAAATCGGGAAGTTAACCAAATCTCTGTGTTTGGTTCAAGGATGCTCCAATTTTGTTCCCATGGTACGCATCTCTCTGAAGTTCGAAGTGTAGATCGTGTTAATTTAGGGTTATATTGATGTCTTTTGAATTAGGATTTGATGTTTAGCAAATTTTGGGTTTTATGATTTGGGAATTGATATTAGTAAAATTAGTTTGATTGATATTGATCCATTTTTTTCTCTGTTTTTTTTTGTGAGATTAATTGGAAAACTTGCAACAGATGGTAGAGATATTGAAATAGAGATACTGTGTTTCTGTTTTTGATCAATGTTTGTATTTATGTTCTTCTAAAGCTTGAATCAGTTTGTGTTATCTTCTGTTATCAATGATCAAGTTTGTGTTATGTTCTTTCAAAGCGGTTATGGGTTTGCATTATGGTCTGTGATCAATTATCAGTGTTTTTGTTTTGTTCTAATGTTTATGAGATTGATGGTTATGGTCGGTGATCAGTTATCAATGTTTGTGTTTATGTGTTATGGTCTGTGATCAATGGTTGTCTCTCTGTTTTTGTTGTTACTTGTGTTATGGTATGGTCTGATTGCTTTCTCTATGTTATGTGAGTTTCATGCGTTTTGTGGACATGTCTTTGTTATCAAGGTGTTGCCTTCCTTTTGGCCCAAGCTGGTTCGTACTTGACGAAAGTGAAAGTTCAGATGCTGAACGTAACTGGTATGTCTCTTGCTGTTCTTGGTCACTACGGAGCCGCAGTTACTGATCTTGTGCTTCAAGGCCTTCAAGGCCTTCTGGTGAGCGTAGTAGCAAAGCTCAAGTCACTCTTTGCCCAATTCTCTCAAACAGGTTATTCTCTTTTTGTTCTTATGTCTATATATCCCTCGATGAATATAGTTCTCTTTCTGTTTACGAGTTTGTGTTTTGTCTGAGTTCTTGTATCTGCTTGTATACTACACTCAACTCTTTTTGTTTGTACTTGTCATTTATTGAATGCAATATTTTTAAGTTTTTAAAAGTATAAATGTGTTATAAATTTAAACAAAATACCATAATAATTTACAATTACACACAAAAATATTTTTAAGAACCTCAAATTTAACAACCTTCAATGGACCTATGAAATATTAAAGTTTCTTAAGAAGTTCTTAATTTCACTTTTTTCAAAATTAAGAATAAAATTTGTTTTAAGATACTTTCATTGCATTCCTTGATGGAGATACTCTAAAACATCTTTGATCTACCACATGTCCACATCATAATGGTTTAACTCAAAATACTAAATAAAATTTAATAGAAAAACAAAATTATCGTCAAAAAAAAAAAAAACAAAATTTTTATTAAAAATAAATACTATTTAACTTGTGTGATCCCCTCTTCTCATTTTCACTTATGGGTATGTCCTTAGACCATCTCCAATGTATATCTCTATTTTTTACTCTAAAATAGAGTAACTCTATAATAGAACATGAGTTAGTGTAAAAAATAGAGGTGAAAACAGAGTTGCTCTATATATAGAGCAATCTGGAGCAAATGTTGCTCTACAATAGAGTTTTGACTCTAAAATAGAGTAGGGCTGGAAATGCCTTTAAACACTAAAATATTAAGTCTGAGGGTATTAAAAACAATAAACTCCTATTTTACATCGGTTGTTCCCTAGTTTACAAATATTTTTTTGCTTAAGCGGTCCATTAGTATTGGGTATGCTCTGTTGAGACCTCATACAAATGGTCAGGTAGTTGACTTCTGCTTCATGGTCACCATTGGGCCTCTTTTGATACTCTTGGTCTTAGACCAAACTGATCCTGGGCAACTTAGACACCAAATTCTCTGGTGTGACTTATGCATGTGACTATAATGGATGGATTCTACAAGCCTCCGACTCGCAACTAAACATGCACATTTTCTTTATAACCACTATTCTACCATATAGGTCCAAAGGTAAAGACATATACTGTTGAGGGCATAAGCTTTGACCATTTTCAAGAAGGCTTAACCTGAGAATCATTAAGGCCTCGTGAATATAAAGTGACATGGTCCAATGATATTTGGTTTGAAGGAGGCAACCCTAAGATACTCTTTCATGATGTGGATTACCCAGCTAAACATACTTCCAACTCAAGTAAGACTTGCTTCATGGGAATGAAATGTCCCAACAAAATGCAGCATCTACTTACAGAGTGATGAAACTCGGAAGCACCTAATCCTTTCTTAGCTTTTAAGGAATTTAATATATGTGGCATTATGGAGAGAACTTTGCGTCCAACCTCCTCCACCTTCCTCTTTTGGGGAGATAACCTTGTGTCCAACCTTCTCTACCATAGAGAGAACCTCAGATCTGCCCTCCACCAGTGTGGAGAGAACATGATCACGTCTTTTTGCTATCTCAAAATGGCTTGCTCCAACAACCAATGAAATTTAAAACCTTTTTCTAACGTCACAAAATCTTTTGATAGTAACTAATGTTAAATTTCGCAATGTATACGTAGACACATCATGATGTAGTCTCTGTCTCTGTAACGCCTCAACCGCCACCTTGCTTAATGAGCCCATGTCCACTCTCACTCCATGGGCCCACCTTCCTAAGTTGCCCTTACATCTATTTCCGGCCCGTGGACCGACCCATATTCGATGAGCGGTTTATTACGTCTGAGAGACTTTAAAAACTTGTTTACCGATCCTACAAATCAACAAATGATCTTTACCTGTGTTTTGTCCTCACTCTCACAGTTCCGACAATCACTTCTAGGAAGGTCACCCATCATGAAGTTCTCTCAGGACTCTTGACCAAAAAAATAAGTGCATTTTGGTGACATATGTGGCCAAATCAATTCTTTTAAACATTTCCGCAATCGTAGGTGTTACAGTCTTTGAGCTCCTATGGATCTATCAACAACGATTTATGTTTTTCCAATCTATTTATCTATGTTTGTTGTAAGCTTGTGTTTGATTAGCCTATTTTATCCATTCATTAGTTTGATGAGCTTCTACTCGTTATCTCCCTCTGGAATTGAATGAATAATGGTAACAATTATGTTTGCAAAAAAAAAAAAAAGGGTTTATGACCAACCAATCAATGTTGAGAAATTAGAAGAAATTAATTTGGCATAATTAAAGAAAAAATAGAAAATTATAGCACGGTAATATATGAATCTCAAATAATTCAAAGATGAAAATATAAATTAAATAAAATAATCTAAAAATACTACAATAAATTTTACAATACAGTATTTGGAAAAAAAGACGCATATATTAACTTTTTTTTGGTCAACATATTAATCTTACATATTCCCAACTGGAGAAAATTTTGGTTTAAAAAAATAAAAAAATTTATCTCTCCATTAAAAAAAAATTCCAATTAAACAAAGTTTAAAGCAGTATTTTTGATTAAATTATTTAAATATGAGACGATCTATGTTTATATATAGAAGTGAGTATTTATAAAATTTTGAATTAATAATTAACTGTATATTTTCCTTAATCTCTTTTCTATATTTTTTTGTAGAATAATAACTTAAAATTAAAAATAAGTAAATAATATTAGAATTTCGAATTTTATAATATATATATAATCTCCTTATAATTATTTATAAAACTTTGTATTATTTTATAAATTCTGTAATATTTGTTAATTATCCTTTTACATTATTAATACTGTATTTTAAAATAAATTATTTATTTTTGTTGTAAGCAAATTCCTCTAATTAAATATTAACTTTTACACATGTCAAAATTTGAAATTGATAACTTGATACGTGTCATGATCCTGTTAATGACTAACTTTGAAAACTCAACTTTATATAATAAGATTCCTATCAGATGACAAAAAAAAAAATAACCTAACCAAAATATAACTCCATTTAATTGTAAAATCTAAATTTTAATTCTTATTTGTTAATACAAACCTACATATCATAATTTTTTTAATTGTAAAATCTAAATTCTGATTTTCATTTGTCATCCCAAACCAACATATAATTTTGTATAATTTTAAAATATAAATCTTATTTATAAACCCAAATTAACCAACATATATCATACAGTAATAATATGTTATTAGTTTTTTAAAAATAAAAAATATCAAAAATTTTAATATTTTTTTCTTTTATTAGGTGGTATAATAAATATTCTCCATAATAAAAACTAAAAGAGCCTTTATTTGATCTGCACGGGTAAACAGCAGAAACCACTCCAAATCCAAATAAATCTCTATAGGTTATAACCTAGATAACTTTATAATAAATATTTCCTTTTCCTTTATTTTTTTTTTTTTGACAAACAAATATTTCCTTATCCTTTCCTATATAATATACCTTTAAACCGTCTGAACTCTGAAGTTATGGATACTTTTTCTTATTATTATTACTTGCCAGAGAACAAATAGCAACGAGAGTCACTAGTTTCGTTTCTTTCTACGAAATTTAGTTTCCAAAAGTTTTGACACAGAAGGTTAAAGTTACGAACTAGGGTTCATTTCAATTCTCTCAATTTTTCTGTTTTTGTTTTGAGGTTCGTTTGTCACTGCATCCTAGACCTAGAGCCCTCCACGATGAATATCTGAGCCTCCTCAGACTCCATAGTCCGACCCCCATAACATAGAAGTCGACTGAACTCCAAGTCCAGCTCCCGCACTGACCGTGTCCCCTGAGATAACTGAAGGAACTACACCTCAACCGGTCCAATGCCTCTCTTGAAAAATACTTGCGGTTGAACTCCAAGACGAAGTCAGCCCAAGTCATCTCCCGCTGCACTCTCCTAGCAGCCACTGATCTCGACCATAACTCAGCATCACCACTCAAATGGTAGACCCCTATGTCCACCCAAAACTCCTCAGGACATCTCAGAGTATGGAAGTTACGTTCCACACTCGTCCTCCACGCATCCGCAACAGTAGGATCTGTACCATTCGAAAACTTCTCAATGAAAAGACCCCTCATCTTCTTGAGCATAGACAAATAATGTCCATGAACTCCCACATCTGCAGCCACTGGCTGCTGCTCCTCCGCCACCACTGGTGGCACTACCTGAGCCTGAGCTGGTACCACTGGTGGTAACCGCTCCAACACCTGTGCTAGCACAGCCGCAAAGTCAGTACCAGGGACTCCTCTTGCTGGAACTCCCACACCTAGAGCCCTAGCATCATCAGCCACTGGAGCATCAACACCGCCCCCTCCGGCCACACTCACTGAATCCCCCGGAACATCCTGCGACTCACCAACATCCTCAACTATCACACTATGGTCCTCGACCTCACTAGCCTCTGGGACTCTGCCCCTACCACGACCACGTCTGCGTCCACGACCACGACCAGCAACAGCATCACCTCTAGCCATCTGCACTACCATGAACAGAAGACTAAGCAAACAATTTCTATTATAACACAGAAACATAAACTCACCGTGGAATCACACAGTCGGCTCGAAGAGGATGTTCTAGGACTCCATGCCACACACAATTGACTAACTCACATAATCAATCAAGACATGCAATCCCAAACATCACAATAGAAACCTAGTGAACCCAAACCTAGAACCGTAAGGGCTCTGATACCAAACTGAAAGGACCAACCTTTTTTTAATAATAAATAATAAATATAATATAGTAAATAATAAACTACAACTAGTGGTCCCATATCCACTAGCCACCTAACCACATTCACAAACAACAGCGGAATAACAAAACCAATATCCAATAATAATCCAATAATAAATCCAATAACAATCCAATATCATAGCATAAGCAATATTCCAATACCAAACAACAAGAAACATGAAACCAGCAACCTAGCAATGTTTCTAATGACTCAACTCTAGCAACCTAGCAATGCCAGACCACATCCAATCGAGTCCCTAGAACATCCTCCTCTTCATTTCCTTGATTCCACGATCAGACTTTGCCTTTACCTGCACCCCAAATACAAATTGAGATGCATGAGTATTTGATAAACACTCAGTGAGGCAATCCTCCCATCTACTGGGCTATACACACAAGCAATAAGATCCCTACATGCCACAATCAACAATCAATAAAACAAACCAGGCAATATACAAAGCATGCAACATCCGTCGTAGCTAAAAGAAGGGTGTCGACCGACACTGACAATCTGGTGTCGACCGACACCATACTGGTCTCGATCGACACCCTGCCCGACACTCCTGAAAACCCTAGTTTGTGTCGACCGACACCTCCACATGGCATCGATCGACACTCGCCAAAGTCTCGAGCCGTCCTCGCGTTGGTGTCGACCGACACCCCAACTGGTGTCGACCGACACCGATGCCGAGCAGCGATTTTCTTCGATCAAAAACTCCAAATTTTGCCTCCAATCTTCTCCAATCCGCTCCATGCATTCCCAGAAGCCAAACCCAGCCAAAGCAGCGACGAAATACCATAGAGAACTCAAAGAAACAATCACATAAGCACCAAATCACATAAAAACTAGAGATCTTAGCTTAGATAAGCCATGGTCATTGTAACATCCGCGAACCAGATTTTGTGATTTTGGGAGGAGTGTCGATCGACACCCTAGTGGCATCGATCGACACCACTAATTTCTGGGTTCGGCCGGTTTGATTAATTGCCGAATTGGTTCGGTTTGGGTCAATTAAATCCCTAAATCGTGTTATAAGCGTCTAAGGACGAGTTTGAGGGTTTTGGGGAGTTCTTTTTGGTTGCCGCTTAGTGGGAAAAAGAGAGAGACAGAGAGAAAACGTTCTTGAGTTTTTCTGGGCTTGTTCTTGGAGATTTTGGAGAGATCTGAGGCTGTAGGAGGGTTAGTTGTTGCTGGAAACGAAGGGGGAGCTTCTGGAGGTGTTGTTTTCCACGTTTCTCAATCCAATCTTCCTGTTCTTGAGGTGAGTGCTTGACCATGGTTGATCTAAGCATGAGATCTCTCTTGTTTGTGTGTTTTCTTTGCTGTTTGTGTTGTTTTGTTGCTTGGGTTCGTTGCTTTTGTGATTCCCAGTGATTTCTGAGGTAATTGGGTGAGATTGAGACGGATTCGAGATGATTGGGAAGGAGAGTTCGATGTTCGGATTCGCGCAGATCGTGTCTGCAGAAGAGGCATCGATCGACACCAGGAAGCATCGGTCGACACCATTTGGAAGGGGATCGGT
>NC_025701.1:21946223-21946592 GCF_000633955.1 Camelina sativa
TTTCTCAATCCAATCTTCCTGTTCTTGAGGTGAGTGCTTGACCATGGTTGATCTAAGCATGAGATCTCTCTTGTTTGGGTGTATTCTTTGTTGTTTGTGTTGTTTTGTTGCTTGGGTTCGTTGCTTTTGTGATTCCTAGTGATTTCCGAGGTCATTGGGTGAGTTTGAGACAGATTCGAGATGATTGAGAAGGAGAGTTCGATGTTCGGATTTGCGCCGATCGTGTCTGCAGAAGAGGCATCGATCGACACCAGGAAGCATCGGTCGACACCATTTTGAAGGGAACGGTCGACACTGTTTAGCATCGGTCGGCACCATTGTTTGTAGCATCGATCGACACCGTGAGGCATCGGTCGACACTGGTCTCAG
>NC_025701.1:21946824-21985401 GCF_000633955.1 Camelina sativa
TTTTGGAGAGATCTGAGGCTGTAGGAGGGTTAGTTGTTGCTGGAAACGAAGGGGGAGCTTCTGGAGGTGCTGTTTTCCACGTTTCTAAATCCAATCTTCCTGTTCTTGAGGTGAGTGCTTGACCATGGTTGATCTAAGCATGAGATCTCTCTTGTTTGGGTGTATTCTTTGTTGTTTGTGTTGTTTTGTTGCTTGGGTTCGTTGCTTTTGTGATTCCTAGTGATTTCCGAGGTCATTGGGTGAGTTTGAGACAGATTCGAGATGATTGAGAAGGAGAGTTCGATGTTCGGATTCGCGCAGATCGTGTCTGCAGAAGAGGCATCGATCGACACCAGGAAGCATCGGTCGACAACATTTGGAAGGGAACGGTCGACACTGTTTAGCATCGGTCGGCACCATTGTTTGTAGCATCGATCGACACCGTGAGGCATCGGTCGACACTGGTCTCAGTCGAGACTTGTTTTCCTGGTTTGATGTATTGTTGTGTGTTGTTTGTTTTGCTTAAATTTGAGGGTCTCATATGCTTGTGTGTATAACCCAATAGATGGGAGGACGGCCTCACTAAGTATTTGTGATAATACTTACGCATCTCAATTGTTGTTTGTGGTGTGCAGGTTTGTGACGTGGAATCATGGCAATGAGGAGGAGGATGATCTAGGGTCTCGTTTGTGTGTTATTGGATTTGTTGGTTATGTTGTTGGAACCTTGGTTAGTGTTATGTTAGGTTGCTGGATAGAATGGATAGAAGTGTTATTGTATTGGTTTTGTATTATTGATATGTTTCCGTTGTGCATGTAATTGGATGTTGGTTTATTATTGGTTGGTTACTGTGTGTGGGTTGGTTTGTTTAATTCAGTAGTATGGGATACTTAATTATATCTTGTATTTAATTATTAAAAAGGAAAAAAAAGGGGTCGGGTTGTTTCAGTCATGCACTCACCTCTTTGCAGGAAGATTCAGACCAAGAGCAACGAATCCAACCCTCCTAGCAAGCCTCTAGATACTTCCTAGCTCCAAATCTCACAAGAACAGCTAAGAAAACTCACAAATCTCTCCTAAAATCGAAAATCTCCTTCTTCTCTCTATTTCTTTGTCAAAAACGGCCAAAAGGGAAGAGAAAGGTCGAGTTCCCCTTTTAAAACTCGATTTTAGGGTTTCCTAAACCAACCACGCAAACCGGACGATTAAAATCGAACCGACCACAACCATTGTCGATCGACACCTCCTGTGGTGTCGATCGACACCCTCACCAAAATACCAAAAAAATGGTTTGCGGGTGTTACAACTTCCCGCTTAATTTTTTGTATACCGTTTAAGAATTTGTAATGTTTTACAATAACTACTGTACACACTTTTAATAAAAATCATAAAAAAATATTTTAAAATTATGTATTTATGTGTTTACCATAATTTTATAGACAATATAAATCTATTTTGTTTGATGTTTTTTCTTTCAACATTAATAGAGTTATACATATATTTAGCACGATATAGTTTTACTTTAATAAAATAACCTTAAAACTAGTCCCCGATTAATTTATGTTTAATCTCTGATTTTCCCATTAATTAGGCGTTAAGCTCTCTCCGACTGTCCGACTAACGCCTAGCGATTTCTAAATCAGGGGATCCAATGATATTTGGTTTGAAGACTGCAATTTGTATAGTTATTGTAAAGTTGAAAAAATAATTTGCGCACATGATAGTATAGTTGAGGAAATATGTTAACTACAGAGACAGAACCGGCATCGAACATTTATGGGCCGCAAGCCCAAATAGACATAACTTTTATAACTACCTAAATAAAATAAAAAGAATTGTTGAATAATTGGAGGTGCTGGGTTCAAACTCTAGAACAAAGCATTACAAACCAACCACTTTTACCAACAGACTAAGAAAACTTCTAAAAAAAAGATGCCTGTTAATAAATAGATATTTTGACGGCCGCAAGCGCCTGCTTGTAGTTAAGAGGAATTAATGACCTCCCCCAAACCTTGTGGTTTTTAGTTTTTGTTGTTGAGAGTACAAAGTAAAACCTATTTTTTCGTAATAATAAAAATAAAATAAAAGCTTTTATTGATCTGCATGCTTAGTAACTGCAGAAAGTACTCCAAATCTCAATGGGTTAAAAACTATTTTGGTGTAGGCCTTGAATGGCAAGTAGATTCAACAATTGTTTTTGGATTTTGTTTTTCAAAAACCAATTTTTCTCCATTCAAGATTTTACGTTAAATAGATTCCCTAAAATATAGGAAAACTAGTTTTTAACTTTTCTTTACAAATATTAACAAAAACTAGAATCCACATAATTAGAGATTTTAAGGAAAACTTACGATTCTTAATATTTTTTATGTTTCTTTATGTAATTATTTTTAAAAATAACTTTCTTACAAAAACTAAAATCCCAAAAATCAAAAACCAAAAACTAAAAACCAAAATCTATAATCTAAAAACCATTTAAAAACCATCTTCCATTCATGGCCGTAGTTTCTTTTTCACGATTCTAGATTTTTAATTATCTTATAATTTAGGAAATCTTGTTTTTTGATTTTTTTATGTTAATTTTTCTCAAAAACCAAAAACCATTTTTTTTTTTAGATTTTCAATAAAAAAACTAATAGCAAATTCTAAAATCTAAAAACTAAAAACTAAATCCAAAACTAATTTTAAAAACAACATATATTCATGGCCTAATAAATATTCTCTCTAATTTAAAACACAATTCCACCAAATAAATTTCTTTATAAATATTTCCTTTTCCTAATATATTATTTCCGTTTCCTTAACTATATAATATACAACTTTTTAACCGTCTAAAGAAAAAGTATCCATGACTCTTTCTTATTAGTTTTCCAGAGAACAATACATACAAATACAATAGCGAGGAGAGTCACTAGTTTCGTTTCTTTCTACGAATTTAGATTTGATATCATTCAAAGGTTTTAACACAGAAGGTTAAAGTTACGAACTAGGGTTCTTTTCAATTCTCTCAATTTTTCTGTTTTTGTTTTGAGGTTCGTTTGTCACTGCATCCTAGACCTAGAGCCCTCCACTATGAATTCTTCAGACATATCGATCCTCTCGAAACAGATGGAATCGTTATCAGTGACTCACCGTGTTGTCCGTCACAGCAAGAGGTTACCACAATCTAGGTATTCTCCTTACGCTAAAGATATTAATCTTTCCAATTATGAGAAGCAGAAAGAGGAGGCCGTGCGACTCGGAGTTGACCTCTCGCTCTCTGTGGCTGAAGCAATGTTCTTGTTATCTGATGACATGCGTTCTATGTTACTGTTTTGTCTTTGGCTATTGAAGTATGCAGGGAACAAAGACATTAACGCTCCTGTGGTAGGAAGGTTGTTTTGTGTCATCCTATATGTGTTTGAAACATATATCAAACCTAAGAATGGAGTCTATCAGGAGGATGGTGGCAAATCAAACCAATGGGGACTGGTCGTAAAGGCTGGCCAGAGTTTTACTTTTGGAATCAGAGAATTGGATCGGTTTGTTTTGATTCTCAGAAACAGAGAAAGCTCTCGTGGTGGAGTAGTGAAACCATCTGATTTTGAACATTACAACCAAGAGCTGAAGAAGCTAGAGGAGAAGTTGAGGTCTTCCAAAGATGTTTCAGCAGAGGCGAATGGGTTTGCGAGAGAAGCCATAAAGTCTAACATTCTTTATTTGTGGAAGTCTCTATTTGAAACATCACAACCAAAGGTGATAAACCCTAGGACTAGAATTCTTGAGATGTTTAGGCCTCTCTTTAACCAACCTGAAATAGTTTGTAGAAAGCTTGTGTATTCATGTAGATGTAGAATAGTATTTATACAAGTAGAGAAGTAGAGATAGAGATAGAACCAAATCCTAATGTGATAAGGACTAGAGAAGCTAAATAGATAAGATGTAGAAAGATGTAGTATTATCTAAATCTATGTAGTAGTTATCTTGATACCCTCCTGCAAGCTGGAAGTGTGAGATTGCGAATACCCAGCTTGGAGAGCAAGTCATGAAACTGGGGTCCCGGCAGAGGCTTTGTCAGTATATCAGCAAGCTGAGTGCGAGATGAGACATGTTCCAAGAAAATAAACTTATCGAGAACAGCATCCCGAACCTGGTGACAGTCGGACTCAATATGCTTTGTCCTTTCGTGAAAGACAGGATTGGAGGCTATATAAATGGCCGACTTGCTATCACAAAACAAATGCATGGGGCCGGAATGAGAGACACAAAGAGACTCGGCAAGCTCCTTAAACCATTTGAGCTCACACAGGGTGTCGGACATAGCGCGATATTCCGCATCTGCAGAGGAACGAGAGATTGTTTTCTGCTTCTTTGTCTTCCAATGAATTGGTGAGTCGCCAATAAAAACAATGTAAGCACTGAGAGAACGGCGAGTAAGTGGACAACCAGAGTGGTCAGCGTCACAAAACGAAGAGACACGGAGATTAGGACTGGAGCTTAGCAAAATGCCTTGACCAGGACAACCGTTTAGGTATCGAACCACATGAAGAGCAGCCTCCCAATGAGCTTGAAGCGGTTTGTGCATAAACGATGCTAAGAGCTGAATAATGTAGCCAAGTTCAGGACGAGTGTTAGCAAGATAGATGAGAGGGCCCACGAGACGACGATAGCGAGGAACATCAGCGGAAGGACCAGTGGCAACAGCAAGACCATGATTCTGTTCAACAGGTGTTGGAGCAGGCTTGCAGCCTAAGAGACCAGTTTCTGCAATAATATCCAATGCATACTTTCCCTGCGAGAGAAAGAAACCAGCCTCACTACGAGCCACTTCAATGCCAAGAAAGTATTTAAGTTTGCCTAGGTCTTTCATATGGAAACACTTGTGGAGATAATCTTTAAACTGCTAAAGAGCCGTAGGATCATTGCATGCAATGACAAAGTCATCAACATATACCAAGATATGAATGCAAACATTGTCTCAAACTTTAGAGAACAGAGAATAATCCGCATACTTCTGGGAGAAACCAAACTCGCGGAGAGCTTTGGAAAGTTTAAAGAACCAACATCACGGAGCTTGACGAAGGCCATATAAGGATTTCTTGAGACGACACACATTAGCTGGATCAGAACAAGAGTACCCTTGAGGAAGCTTCATGTAGACTTCCTCTGTTAGATCACCATGTAGAAAAGCATTGTGTACATCTATCTGATGAACCTCCCAATTCTTTGCAGCAGCAAGACGTAGCAGAAAACGGACCATCTTGAGCATGATAACCGGAGAAAATGTTTCTTTATAATCGACACCCTCTCGCTGATTGTTACCAAGGACCACCAAATGAGCCTTATGTCGTTCCAAAGAGCCATCAGATCAAAACTTGTTCTTGTAAATCCATTTGTTGCCGAGTGCTTTCTTGCCAGGAGGAAGATCCGTAATATCCCATGTGTTGTTGATGTCAAGGGCATTGATTTCTTTAGACATTGCATCGCACCAGAATTTTATTTTCGCAGCATCCTGATAAAACTTTGGCTCATCGGAGAGTAAGACTGCAACCATGAACACACGGTGCAATGGAGAGAAATGGGAGTCAGTGTCAAAATCAGCAATAGGGTAAGGAGTCGTACCTGAGGCCGTTATGGAAGAACAGAGGTCAGTCGAGGAGAGAAGCGGACCGAGTTTATTATTTAGAAGAACAGAGTGAGTCACATAATTTCTTAACAAAACAGAAGGTAGTTTCTAGCAATGCCCTTTACCAAGTAGATCAGGGAGACCCGGAAAAGAAGTAGTTGGAGTGGTAGGAGGATCTGCAGGAGGTGCAGGAGTTGCAGGAGGTGAAGACGGAGGCGGAGAAACATCCGAAGGTGTGTCAATCTGAGCTGGCGAGGATGACGGAGGAATAACCGTCAACGGTGGAGGAGATGCAGAGGGGTTAGGGAGTAACCAATCATCGACCAGTGGATCACAAGAGTTCATTGGTGGTGTAACGTAGTCAGTATCTGCAACACCAGCAAACACATCCTCGGAGAAGATAACATCTCGACTAGTGAAAAACTCATTGTTGGCAATGTCGTAGAGATGCCACGCCTTTTTGCCGTAAGGGTATCCAACAAAAATGCACCGTCGGCTTCTATCTCCAAACTTGTCTTTATCCCGGGAGCGACGGTGTGCAAAGCAGAGGCAACCAAAGACGTGCAGTTGAGTATAATCAGGTGGAGTGTTGAACAAGACTTCATAAGGTGACTTTCCCTGAAGATCTTGAGTAGGAGTGTAGTTTATTAGATGAGCTGCAGTGAGAATGCTTTCTCCCCAGAAAATGAGAGGAAGACGAGCTTGGAAAAGGCACGCTCGAGCAACGTTAAGTATGTGTCGATGTTTTCTCTCTACTCGACCGTTTTGTTGTGGTGTATCCACGCAAGAGGTTTGATGCACAATTCCTTGTTCTCTAAAATACGAGGATAAGACCATGAATTCACTGCCATTATCCGTGCGAACTGTCTTGATACGAGAACCAAACTGTCGTTCACCATAAGCAACAAAGTTCTTAAGTAATTGAGCCACCTCTGATTTTTCTAACATCAAATATGTCCACACAGCGCGAGAGTAATCATCAAGGACAGTGAGAAAATATCTTGCACCACATGAAGAGGGAATCCGATATGGTTCCCAAACATCACAGTGTATTAGTGAAAAAGAAGAAGACGCTTTGGTCGTACTATTATTAAAAACCTCACGTGTTTGTTTAGCACGGAAACAAATTTCACAAGTTTGTTTGTGTGAATCAAAAGACAAATCAGAGAAAACCGGTAAAGAAGACAAAACACGAGATGAAGGATGTCCTAGACGTCGCTGCCAAAGTTCTGGAGAGATTTGATGAGCAGCAATTCGATGTACTCTTGCAGCAGTGACACCCGTAAAATAATAAACCCCATCACGTTCCTCCCCCGTTCCAATCAGGGTCTTCGTAAAACGGTCCTGCAAGACACATAAAGTATCAGTAAATATGGCGATACAACCGGTTTGTTTTAGTAAACGAGAGACAGATATCAATGTGCAATTGAAATCTGGGACATAAAGGACGTCAAGGAGATAGTAATCGCGGCTTAAAACAAGTTTGCCACGTTTCACAGCCCAAGATGAGTTCCCATCCGGGAAAGTAACAGCAGAAGGTAGAATGTCCAAGACGTCACTTAGAAGAGATAGATTATCGGTCATGTGATGAAAGGCTCCTGTATCAATAATAATATCAGAGTATTTTGCTTTACCGGACAGCTTTTCAGAGGAGATTGTAGTGCGAGGTGTTTGAAGAAGTTGCATTAGTTGAGTTATCTGATCAGTATTCCATCCTATGTTCGATGGAGTTGAGGCATTGTTAGAGATAGCACGAGATGGATTCGATCTGCCGTGACCACAACCCGAGGTAGAGAAACGACCACCACGTCCGCGTTGACCAGAACCAGAGGAAGCGTTTTGACGTTGTTGCTATTGCCACCACTTAGGATAAACATGAAGGAGGAAGCATTCAGAATTGTCATGTCCCTTGCGAGAGCAGTAGCGGTTTGGATCACGTGAGCGAGCAGCAGCAGCGGTAACTATAGAACCATGAGAGTCATCAAGTTTGGATCCATCGGTGGTGACAGAGAAACCCACAGCTTCGGCTTTGACTTCGGTGATGCAAGCAGAGTTAAGATGTTATTCGTCACGAATGACACGTGAGTAGACAGTGTTGAGGTCAGGTAAAGGTTCTTCATCAATAATCTTGGAACGTACGTTACGAAAACGAGATTCATCAAGGCCAAAGAGAAACTTATGAACCCTTATGTCTTCACGTTCTCTCTCAATTTCTGAAGAGGCATCACACGAGCAGGAACGAGTTATCTTCAAAGTGTCAAGATCTTCCCAAAGTTTGGTAAGGCGACCAAAAAATTCTTGAACTGTTTGGCCGTTTTGACGACAATTGTTGATTTGATCGCGGAGTTGATGGATGCAGACACCACTTTTGACAGAGAAGCGGCGTTGTAGATTATCCCAAAGCTTGTGTGCTTCAGGAACAAAAGTCACCATGGAACGAATTTTGGGGTCGATGGACGTACGGATCCACCCAACAATCATTGAGTTGGTTGCCAACCAACGAGAAAGATCTGGTTCCACAGCAGGCTTAACAAAGGATCCATTAATGAATCCAAGTTTCTGTTTAGCCTGCAACGAATTAGAAAGCTCTGTTGCCCATTCGGAGTAGTTATCTCCATGAAGGAGAACATAGGTGATAAGGGCACCAGGGTTGTCAGATGGATGAAGAGAGTAGGGAGATGTCTCCGTAGATGCAGCAGTAGACGCAGGAAGAGCTGGAGGAACAAGACTGGTTTCAGAATTGGTTTCAGGATTGGTAGCCATAGTTGTAGAACATAGAAGAAGCTTTTGAGAAAAAAATTTAGAATTTAGAGAGCTCTGATACCATGAAATAGTTTGTAGAAAGCTTGTGTATTCATGTAGATGTAGAATAGTATTTATACTAGTAGAGAAGTAGAGATAGAGATAGAACCAAATCCTAATGTGATAAGGACTAGAGAAGCTAAATAGATAAGATGTAGAAAGATGTAGTATTATCTAAATCTATGTAGTAGTTATCTTGATACAACCAAGTGAGGATGACTGCTCTAGTCTTATTGCTTCTTTACACATATGAAATCTGGGTTTCTTACATATGCTGTCAGATTTAGATCTACACATATTTTTCTTCTTTTCTCTGTTGTAAACTCCACTATCCAATGTCACTCAACTCTTGTTCATTTACTGCATTCATAATCATATATAGTAATTCACTAATTCTCATTCACTCCATCATCTTTAAGAGTGTCATGTTGTTTTTATTATTTTCTCAAAATAATTCAATTTTTTTTGGGTATACCTATATAAAGCATTCTTAACATGTTGAAGAGACGTACACATATGTGAATGCTGATCGAAAACACTAAAAAGTGAAGAGAAGAATGAGTAGTTTTTTTGGTCAAGATTACATGTTGGCTCTATATAAAGCAATCTTGATATGTTGAAGAGCCTTCTGCAACAAGCTGAACAAATATTGTGTCAGGGGACATTAGAGAAACATGAACCTACAGATTCAAGTGATATTGATAGGGACAATTTTAGAAAGTATGTCTAACGGCAGAAAATTTAATATCTCATTTGTATCACTCTTGGTCACAATCAAATAAGCATTCCCCTAATTGGTGGGATAGTCCCTGAAAATTTGCAAATGTATTGCAACAGTGCAGAAGCAGAACATATAGAATTTTATCACAGTTTAATAAAGCAATTTAAGATCTCAATTTTGGCGAAGGATCTTTGGAATCTCGGGTAGAGATAAAATTTGTTGTGCCAAAATAAGAATCAACTAATATCCAGCTCTATCCATTTTGCAGCAAAACAGTTCTACAAGGTGGAAGTCCATAACGGTGAATCAACATCATTTTGGTTTGACAATTGGTGCCCTTTGGGCTGTATGCACGACAAACTCGGTGATTGGGGTTTTATTGATCTGGGAATCTCGAAAACAAGTACAATGGCGGAAGGTCTGTCAACGCAAAGAAGGAAGACACATCGAAACTCTCTACTTAATGCCGTGGAGGAGGAGGAGATAAAGCAGTGTCAATTTAATCGCAATCAAGGTGCCTTGGATGTGCCTTTGTGGAAAGGGAAGAGTGACCGCTACCGCACCACCTTCACGAACAAGGATACATGGCATCATATTCATGTGGCCCGTCCATTAATGGCTGACTACAAAGCAATCTGGTTCCCACATGCAACACCAAAGTATGCTTTCATCACTTGGTTGGTTGCAAAAAACAGAGTAGCAACAGGTGAGCGGATGCAGTCATGGAATCAAAGTGCAGACACGAGTTGCATCCTCTGCAGTCACCCTATGGAGACGAGGGAGCACTTATTTTTTCAATGTTCTTACTCACAGTCGGTATGGGAGGGGTTAGTTAAGAACCTACTCGGGGATACGTTCACGAACCACTGGAAAGACGTTTTTGCTCTGCTTGCAGGAAACGTTCTGGACAAAACAAAGAAGTTCATATTGGGGTATGTTTTTCAGAATACAATACACTCAATCTGGCGGGAAAGAAATGAGCGAAGGCATGGAGAACACTCTTCGTCGGTGGAGCAGATGATCAAGTTCATAGACAAGAATATCCGTAGCAGATTAAGTACACTCAAGCGAGGTGAAGCTTCAAACTTACATGTCTGGTTTGCTGCAAAATTTTATTAAAAAAGCTCTCTGAATTTGCTTAGAGAAATGTAACACTCATCCATTGTAAAACTTTATTTTTCTTTTAAAAATAATTTAACATTAAATTCAAAAAAAAAAGAAGTGATGATAATGTTTCTTTAACAGTAATTAATTAGCTGATATTGAACCCTTGTCTTTGCAGAGGACAAAGATCTGTGTGGTGTGTGGATGTACAAGCCTAGAATTGCTATGAAAAAACTGGAACATCGATTTTTTTTTTGTTCTGTTTAAAAACTTTTGCATTCTCTTATTTACAAAATCCATTCACTAAATCTTGTGCTGCCACTTCTTCAAACTCTCCTTCACTGATCACTTCCAACTCTTCTAACACAAATTCGTAGCTCGTGTCAACGGAGTAGGATAGATCAAGAGACTCCCACAAGAACTCAACACGCTTCTTGATATGATTATGATACCATCCAATAAGATCCTTGAGTTTTGTTCAACACGAACGAAGTTGAAGATCAATTGTTCCAGCCAAACAACCACTTGGGATACATTTTTACCACATCTAGAGCATATGTCAAAGAGAAATCAGTCGAATCAGAGTTCAGATGAAGGAGTTACTCATTTTACAAATCATGTGAACTCATGACTATGCGATTTGGACCTACGAGCATTCAACAGAGGATTCCGACCAATCCAGAAGGATTCAAGCTATAAACCAAACTGTTATGGAATTTTTATCCATCCTAGAACCACAGAGAATAGGAATCACATTGAAATTGGTTTATATTTGAAAAATATGGATATTTCAAGTCAGTAAATCTATCCCAGTCCCAGTTTCGCGTCTGAGCAAAAAATTGTGTTACACAGACCAACTCAGCAACAGTTTCGACATGAAATCAGTTAGAGGATGGTCGATGGATCTCTCATGTTTCCATCTAGCCCAAAAACACAAGATTTGGCCAACAAACCACAAATTTACGCCTCATTTTTCAAAGGAGGTGAATCTAGTTCTTCACTTGAGTTTTAGGTCTAGGTGGTTTAGTAGCTTCCAGAATTATGTATGGCAACTAGGAGTGTATTCTACTAAGCCAAAGGTGAAAAATGATACCGTCCATGTTGTTTTTTATCAGCAAATTGGATCAAAGAGTCAAAGAGATAAAAGATCAAGAATGCACTTAATGGGCTAATACAAGAGCTTTCGGCCAAAGAGAGCATGAGAAATTATATTAGGGATGATTCTATCAAGTCCAGCCTACTTTGAACCTTATTCAAGTCCAAGAAAGCCCAAAATAACCACTTTATTTTGTGACAAAAGAGGAGTGACGAAAATAGAGTGATTCTCTTCACCTTGGGAAGGGAAAACACTAAGAATTGAGTCTTCATTCAACCATCTATCTTTATTGTCTTTTAGTTTCAAGAATAGTTAATACTTGACTTTGTTACCAAGTTTCTTTTCCTATATAAACTCATGTAAGAGCAATGAAATAAACATCCAACTTTTTTATAAAAACCTTTTCTTTTGAGAGTGATTCTCTTATATTCTTTCTTTGTGAACAAAACCGACTGCTTCGTGTGATTCCAATAATTAAAACCGACTGCTTGGTGTGATTCCAACAGTCAACAAAAGCAGTCTCCTTGGTGCGTGAAAGGACCCAACCCCCTTTTTAAAAAAATAATAAATAATAATTATATAAATATAATAATTAAACTACAACTACTAGTCCCATACCCACTAGCCACCTAACCATAATCACAATCAACAGCGGAATAACAATACCAATATCCAATAAATATAAATAACCAATATTCAAAACATAACCAATATCCAAATAACCAATCATCAGAAAACATGGATCCAGCAACTTAGCAATATTTCTAATGACTCAACTCTAGCAACCTAGCAATGCCGAACAACATCCAATCGAGTCCCTAGTACATCCTCCTCTTCATTTCCTTGATTCCACGATCACACTTTGCCTTTACCTGCACCACAAACACAAATTGAGATGCATGAATATTTTATAAACACTCAGTGAGGCAATCCTCCCATCTACTGACCTATACACACAAGCAACAGTGATTCCAATGTTCCAAACAATCAACAAGCAAAGCATACAAACCAGGAAAACGAACACCGACTCACTAGAAGGGAGGTGTCAACCGACACCAGCCAATGTCGACCAACACTGGCTCAACGGTGTCAATCGACACTACCCCACAGTGTCGATCGATGCTTGCTTCACTGGTGTCGACCGACACCAAGTGGTGTCGATTGACACTCCCTCTGCAACTGCGATCCGCTCAAACCCGAGAGTCGAATCTCGCTCCCAAACTCCACCAAATCGTCCAATACTCGAAACCCAAGCCTTATACATCCGTAGGAACCTGTAGCAACCAATCCCAACAAGAAAAACACACAAACAAAGCAACACACAAGCAAGAACAAGGAATCAAAGGCTTAGATTAGCCATGGTCATGCACTCACCTCTTTGTAGGAAGTTTCTGACCAACAATGGACGAATCCACACTCCCAGCAAGCTCCCACACATTCCTAGCCTTGAATCCTCACTCCGACAGCAAGATCTCCCCCACCAAGCTTTGAAATCTCACAAACTCTCTCTAGAACCTCAAGAACAAACTCTCTCTTTCTTTTTCTCTCAAAGCGGCATGACAACACCAAAAACATGACCCTAGGTCGTTTTCTCCCTTTTAAGACTCGGTTCAATGGTTTCCTTAAACCAAACTGGTCTGAATCGATGATTAAAGCAATCTGGTCGAACCTGAAAACAATGGTGTCGACCGACACCACCTTGGTGTCGATCGACACCCATCCAGAAAAACCAATTTTTGGTTTGCGGATGTTACAATTCTCCCCCACCAATCTAGATTCGTCCTCAAATCTCGAACAACCATCAGCCAAGGACTCCCGTGCAACCGTCTCCACGGCCCTCACTCCTCCAACCGATCTACAGAAGGTCACCTCTAGGCGATAGACTCACGCTCCAGGCGTCATTCGCTCTCGACTTTTGGACTTTCCTTTACTCATAGGCCTAAACCTTGAGTTTTATTGGCTCCTAATCAGACCTAAGTCTGCATGCCATAATATTGGCTCCTCATCGGGCCTAAACCCGCATGCCATAATATATAAGAAAAAATCCAAACTCGTCTCTCGGGTTGCCACCCTATAGTGCGCCCCCGGATCGTCATCCAAAGTCGATATACCAACCATATTCCCAAGCCACAAAGTCTCAGAATATGGCAGTACTAGGAGAACCTAAGTCCTCCAAGAGTCGCGAGTAAACAATTCTGAACACGTTTGGGTCCTATCCCTATCCAGGTTTCCTTCCCGTGGCTCGCGTAAGACATCATAATGCCCTACCAACCACATATCCCCTCACTGGAATACCTCATGACCGCACAAGGATCATATACATGCCACAAGGGCCAAATAAATGTCCTAAACAG
Source organism: Camelina sativa (assembly GCF_000633955.1). Taxonomy (NCBI): domain Eukaryota; kingdom Viridiplantae; phylum Streptophyta; class Magnoliopsida; order Brassicales; family Brassicaceae; genus Camelina; species Camelina sativa. Next base: position 21,960,486 of record NC_025701.1, read on the forward strand.
GACCGCCACCAAGGCCAAACAATCTGTCCTAAACAGGACCGTCACAAAGACCAAACAATCTATCTAAACAGGACCGCCTAAACAGGCACTCTGGCTAAACAGCCCGCCACAAAGGCCATCTGTCCCGAAGGACAACATGCACTCTGGCTAAACAGCCCGCCACAAAGGCTACATATCTGGCTAAACAGACCGCCACAAAGGCCACACATTTGGCTAAACAACCTGCCACAAAGGCCACACAACTGGCTAAAAAGCTTGCCACAAAGGCCACACAATGTCTAAAAAGACTGCCACACACGGCACAAATGACTCAAAAGTCCGCCACTAAGGCCACACACAAGCCCTCCCAAGGCTCTCCACAGCTAAAATGGAGAAATTCTAACTCGCATAAAACTTTCCATATTTAGCACTTTCCACTTTTGGAAACTTCTATTTCAAGAAACTTTCCTCCAAAACCCCGCCTCACATAAACTTTGTACTCCGAACACCACCTCATCTTGTTACTGAGTCACACAACCAACCACCCCAAGCGACCGAGTAAACAAGAAAGATGGGCTGGAATACTCCATTCCCGCTCCAGCCACGGATTACAGATGGGACCAGGCTAGACAAGCTCAAGTCGCGGCTTTCTTCTCATACCACTTCTTAAACCTTGCCTTCATCCTCGCCTCAGGCTCACAAGTCTACTCCTCCACACCATCACAGTCCCAAAGGACTCTCATCAAAGGAATCTTCTTCTTTTGAAGTTCTTTGATCCTCCTCCCGAGAACCCTCACTGGTCTAGCCTCCAAAGTCATGTTAAGCTGAAGATCCTCAGGAATCTTAGCCAACACTCGCTCTCCCTCACGGAGGCACTTCCGCAACATAGACACATGGAAAATCTTATGGAACGCATGCATAACCTCAGGTAACTCCAGTCTATATGCCACTGGTCCAACTCGCTCAATCACTCTGAACGGACCCCTATACCTCGGACTCAACTTAGTCTCAGTCAATGACCTGTTCGGATCCCGAAACATGGCCATCTTGAGGTACACTCTGTCTCCTACCTGAAACTCAAGATCTCTCCTCCTCCTATCAGCATAACTCCTCTACCTATCCTGAGCCTCCTTCATGTTCAGCTTGAGAACCCGAATCTTCTCTGAGGTCTCATGAACAAAATCTACCCCGAACATGCTCCTCTCCCCCACCTGAGTCCAGCATAACGGTGTACGACACGGCCTCCCATACAAAGCCTCATAAAGAGCCATCCCAATACTCGCCTGATAACTGTTGTTGTAAGCAAATTCTACCAGGTTCAGATAATCTGCCCAATGGCCACCCCAATCCAAAACACACATCCTCAGCAAATCTTCCAGCGTCTGGATCATCCTCTATGACTGTCCATCTGTCTGGGGATGATAAGTTGTACTCATATGCACCTTAGTGCCCATCTCTGCCTGAAATGCCTTCTAGAACACTAAAGTGAACTTAGAATCCCTATCAGACACGATACTCGTTGGCACCCCATGCAACCTGACTATCTCCGTCACATACTTCTTAGCCAAGGCCGCCGCTCCATAAGTCTTCTTAATGGCTAGAAAATGTGCTGACTTAGTCAACCGGTCCACAATGACCCAAATAGCATCAAACGTCCTGGACACTGGCAATCCTACCACAAAGTCCATAGTAATCATATCCCACTTCCACTCAGGAATGGGTAGACTCTTCAGCAACCCGCCAGAAACCTGATGCTCAGCCTTCACTAGCTGACACACATCGCACCTCGCGATCCAACTAGCTACATCCTTCTTCATCCTGAACCAGTGATAGTACCTCTTGAGATCACGGTACATCTTAGTCGCTCCTGGATGAATAGAAAACCTGCTCGCATGAGCCTCTCTCAGGATCTCCTATCTCAGCTCCTCATCCTTAGGCACACCAACCCGACCATGCACCAAGATAGTACCATTATCTGAGACTTAATACTCTGAATCCACATCCTTTGAGGCATTCACCAGCCCCAAATCCTGCTTCTGAGCCAATCGCACCCTACTCAGAAGATCTGCTCTATCAACTGCTTCTAAACCCAATGGTTCCTGTGAAATAGCACACAAGCTCAAAGCACTGATCTCCCCTACCAGAGACTCCATCTCTTGCTCCTGAGCCGAAGCTACCCTCTTCCGTTCAGAGCATCTGCAACCGTGTTAGCCTTACCAGGGTGATAACCTATCTCCAAATCATAATCTGCCAAAAGCTCCATCCATCGCATCTGTCTTAAATTCAACTCAGGCTGAGTGAATATATACTTTAGGCTCTTATGATCTGTAAACACCTATACCTTTGCACCATAAAGATAAGATCTCCAAATTTTTAAGGTAAAAATTACAGCAGCCATCTCCAAATCATGAGTAGGATAGTTGCCCTCATGCTTCCACAACTGCCGCGAAGCATAGGCAATCACCTTCCCATGCTGCATCAGCACACATCCCAAACCAACTCTAGATGCATCTGTATAAACCACATAGGGTTCTCCCTGCTCAAGCAAAGCCAACAATGGCGTAGTAGTCAACATCTCCTTAAGGCTTTCAAAGCCCTCCTCACACTCCTGTGACAACACAAAAGGGACATCCTTCCCTGTCAACTTAGTCATAGGGCGTGCTCTACTTGCAATACCCTGCACAAACCTCCTGTAGTAACCTGCCAAACCAAGGAAACTCCTGATCTCTGTAGTGTTCTGCGGTCTAGGCCAATCTCTGATAGTCTGAATCTTCTCCGGATCTAAAGAAACCCCCTATGCAGAAACAATGTGACCCAGAAAACCCATCTCACGCTGCCAAAAACTACACTTGCTCAGCTTAGCAAACAACTTCTGCTCCCCCAGCTTCTCCAGAACTGCCCTCAAATGCACTGCATGCTCCTCATGACTCTTAGAATAGACCAGGATATCGTTGATGAAAATGATGACAGACACGTCCAGAAACTCCTGAAACACGCTGTTCATCAATCTCATAAACGCTGCTGGCGCGTTAGTCAAACCGAAAGGCATTACCACAAACTCATAATCCCCATACCTCGTCCTGAAAGCCTTCTTCCTCATATCTGCCTCATCTATTAGTATCTGATGATAACCCGACGCCAGAACTACCTTGGGGAACCAAGTAGCACCCCTCAACTGATCCAACAACTCATCGATCCTAGGAAGAGGGTACTTGTTCTTCACAGTGACCCGGTTCAAACTTCGATAATCAATACACAACCGAAAACTCCCATCCTTCTTCTTCACAAACAACACCGGCGCTCCCCATGGTGATACACTAGGACGGATGAAACCCTTACTCAACAAATCCTCTAGCTGCTTCTTCGGCTCTGCCATCTCTGCTGGAGCCGTTCTGTAAGGAGCCTTGGATAACGGCATCGTCCCTGGTTCCAGTTCAATAGTAAAAGGATCCGACCGAGATGGTGGTAATCCCTGCAATGACTGAAACACATCCTCAAACTCCTCCACTACCAGAATACCGCTAACCGTAGACTTCCCCACTGACTCTGTCATAGATATAGTAACCAAATAAGCCTCACGGCCCTTCTAGATCATCTTCTCAGCCTGAATGGCCGAGATCACGAGACTCCCTGAAGTCGGTATAATACTCTGAAAAACCAACTTCCCTCCTGGACGCTCAAACTCCACTGTACCATGATGACAATCCAAATGCACCATATGCCGAAGCAACCAATCTATCCCAAGAATAACATCATATAACTCAACCGGACTGATAAGCAAATCCTCTGGCCACGACTCCCCTGCGATCTGAATATCAACTCCTCTAGCTCGTCCAATAACCCTCAGGAGTTTGCTCCCGCAACTCTGACAACTCTTGTACGCTCTCCGGGATCCCCTCTGATCCCTGCACCCTATGCACACTCCAGAGGAATGTAGCTATAGGAAGCTCCAGAATCAAACATAACGTCGGACTTAAACCCGCCCACCAACAAGGTCCCTACACAAACCTCATGTGTTGAGAACCTAACACTTTATCACAGGAAAACATAAAATCTGAACCTACTAAAAATTCACAAAGCTTAAGTACCAGAAATTATACATGTGATCACCCCGGCACTGGTTCCACCAGTCTCTGCTGTCGTGTAAACCCTTGGCGCCTACTCAATCCGTGCCACCTGCTGACCTCCAGGCTGCACCTGCTGCAACGCTGCCACTGCTGCCGGTTGCAACTTGTGACACAAGGGCCTGATGTGCCCTAGCTCCCTGCAATAATAGCATACTCGAGGCCCTGCCGTTGGAGCAATCCTCTTGGGACATCTAGCAAACTTGTGATCCTTGCTCCCACACTTGAAGCAACCCCCGCCACTCTGCGTCTGAGCAGCCTCCCACCTCCTCTTGGTTCCCTGCACAGGCTTGCCGCCCCTGCTAGAACCTCCATGATGTTGACCCTTACTAGGGTGAACTACTGGACTAACCACCACTGACTATGCCCGGATATCCTGCTCAATCTCTGCTGCAGTCTCCACCAGCTCTGCACGCGTAGCATAACTACGCCCTCTACAATGGACCCTCAAGTCATCACGAAGAGCCCTCATAAATCTCTTGATTTGGGCCTCCTCAGGCTCTATAGCCCGACACCCATAACAAAGAAGTCGACTGAACTCCAAGTCCAGCTCCCGCACTGACCGTGTCCCCTGAGACAACTGAAGGAACTGCACCTCCAACCGATCCAATGCCTCTCTAGGAAAATACTTGCGGTTGAACTCCAAGACAAAGTCAGCCCAAGTCATCTCCCTCTGCACTCTCCAAGTAGCCACTGATCTCCACCACACCTCAACATCACCACTCTAATGGTGGACCCCTATGTCCACCCAAAACTCCTTAGGACATCTCAGAGTATAGAAGTTACGTTCCATACTCGTCCTCCACGCATCTGCAACAGTAGGGTTTGTACCACCCGAAAACCGCTCAGTCCCGAGACGCGTTATCTCCTTGAGCATGGACAAATAACGTCCATGTGCTCTTGCATCCGCAGACACTGGCTGCGGCTCCTCTGCCACCACTGGTGGCACAACCTGAGCTTGAGCCGGAACCACAGCTGGCAACCGCTCTAACACCTGTGCTAGCAAAGCCGCAAAATCAACACCAGGGACTCCACCCGCTGGGACTCCCACACCCGGGACCCTAGCACCACCGGCCACTGGAGCATCAACACCGCCCCCTCCGGCTACACTCACTGAATCCTCCGGAACACCCTGTAACTTGCCAACACCCTCAACTGTCACACTCTGGTCCTCAGTCTCACTAACCTCTAGGACTCTGCCCTACCACGACCACGTCCGCGTCCACGACCACGTCCGCGTCCACGACCACGACCAGCAACAGTACCATCTCTACCCATCTGCACTACCATGAATTGAAGACTAAGCAAACAATTACTAATATAACACAGAAACATAAACTCACCGTGGAATCACACAGTCGGCTTGAAGAGGATGTTCTAGGACTCTATGCCACACACAATTGACTAACTCACATAATCAATCAAGACATGCAATCCCAAACATCACAACAGAAACCTAGTGAACCCAAACCTAGAACCGTAAGGGCCCTGATACAGAACTGAAATGACCAGACGCGTTTTTTTATAACTAATAAATAATAATAATATAAATATAATAATTAAACTACAACTAGTGGTCACATATCCACTAGCCACCTAACCACAGTCACAATCAACAGCGGAATAACAATACCAATATCCAATAAATATAAATAACCAATATTCAAAACATAACCAATATCCAAATAACCAATCACCAAAAAACATAGAACCAGCAACCTATCAATGTTTCTAATGACTCAACTCTAGCAACCTAGCAATGTCAGACAGCATCCAATCGAGTCCCTAGAACATCCTCCTCTTCATTGCCTTGATTCCACGATCACACTTTGCCTTTACCTGCACCACAAACACAAATTGAGATGCGTGAGTATTTTATAAACACTCAGTGAGGCAATCCTCCCATCTACTGGGCTATACACACAAGCAACAGTGATTCCAATGTTCCAGACAATCAACAAGCAAAGCATACAAACCAGGAAAACAAACACCGACTCACTGGAAGGGAGGTGTCGACCGACACAAGCCAAGTGTCAACCGACACTGGCTCAACGGTGTCGATCGACACTACCCCATAGTGTCGATCGATGCTTGCTTCACTGGAGTCGACCGACACCAAGTGGTGTCGATCGACACTCCCTCTGCAACTGTGATCCGCTCGAAGCCGAGAGTCGAATCTAGCTCCCAAACTCCACCTAATCCTCCAATACTCGAAACCCAAGCCCTATACATCCGTAAGAACCTGTAGCAACAACAAGAAAAACACACAAACAAAGCAACACACAAGCAAGAACAAGGAATCAAAGGCTTAGATTAGCCATGGTCATGCACTCACCTCTTTGTAGGAAGTTTCTGACCAACAATGGACGAATCCACACTCCCAGCAAGCTTCCCACACGTTCCTAGCCTTGAATCCCCACTCCCATAGCAAGATCTCCCCCACAAAGCTTTGAAATCTTACAAACTCTCTCTAGAACCTCAAGAACAAACTCTCTCTTTCTTTTTCTCTCAAAGCGGCGAGATAACACCAAAAACACGACCCTAGGTCGTTTTCTCCCTTTTAAGACTCGGTTCAATGGTTTCCTTAAACCAAACCGGTCCGAATCGACGATTAAAGCAATATGGTTGAACCTGAAAACAATGGTGTCGACCGACACCACCTTGGTGTCGATCGACACCCATCCAGAAAAACCAATTTTTGGTTCACAGATGTTATAGTGCGAGGCTGAGAGATCCGATTTACTTAGTACGAGGCTGAGAGATCAAACAGGTAACCAAGAGTCTTGCCGCAATTTTTCTAGGACGTATGAATCACACTTTTTTTGTTCTTTTTTTCTTTTTAGGAACTGTTGAGATGTAATCCAACTTGAAACAGGAAGTTGTATTGGATCAGAAGCTTGTATATGTGGGCTTGTTTGGTCTATCAGAAACTGGACCAGATATTGGCCTGAAGCCCATACAGGAACCAACTATGTATTAGGTATAAATACATTAGGTCAAACAGATGAGAAAGAGAAAGAGCAAAAAGAGCTGCAGTGAACCCTAGTTCAGGCGGTTCTGAAGAGGGGAACATAGTTAGAGAGAGATGTAGATTCTCGGTGTATCTAGGCTCAATCTCTTGTTATTCTTCTTTCATATGTTGTTATTGTGAGACTCGATACTAGGATGTTAGAAGAGTGTGAGAGGTATGTTGTAACCATAATACATATGTAACTCTTGATTTATAGTGGATGTTGAGGACTCTGTTTCCTACCCAGACGTAGCTGCTGATGCAATGAACTGGGTTACTAAATCTCTGTGTTCTCTGTTTATGTGTTTGATAAACAGGTTTTCACCCAGAGTATCAATCCCCTATGCAGTTGTAGTACAAAGGGTTATCAATCCAAATGGTTGTGTATTGCTAGCAGGAAGGATATGATCAGTACAATACAAGTCAAGCCAAGCAATTAAGGTTTTGGTTCTAACAATCCTAAAATAAACAAAATAAAAGAAGATAAACCAGTAAACCACACGACCTAAGCACTCGATGCTAGCAATCGAGTACAGGATCGAGTGGGTTGATCGAGTATGCAAGTGAGATATGAACAGCTCGAGGTATTACTCGATACAGGTTATCGTGTACCTGATCGGGTAAGTAGTCGAGTAAGTGAAAGAAATGCAAATAAATAAAATACGAAAGTTCCTAAGGATGGGGGTAATCGAATCCTAAGTGTTCTAGACCAGTACGGATGCCTTACATGCCTCAAGCAATTATTTCCTAGACAATGAACCTCTAAGACCTTGTCACCACACTTTCGCACTAGCAACAATCAACCTTGAACACACTACCACACTGTCGCACTAGCAATATGAACAAGCAGGCATTAAGAACGATTCATTATTGTCAGTAGACTTAAACTCATCTAATTTTGTTACTCAGAGTTAAGTAAACCTCTAGCATTGGCTAAATCAAGCATTTTGTCTACTCCTTTCGGCCTGTAGCATTGTAAACGCCCTAGATCTAATCTCAACCTTTCGGTCTGTTGACAGCGTTAAGAACACCAACCTAGAAGGAAATCTATCAATCATCACAATCAACTAAAGCATCCTAACCGATCAAGAACACAAAATCATGTATCCCATCCCTAGAAACTTTACTACACTACTCGGACATAGAAACGAATAACAAAGCAATCGAAATGAACGAAAATGACATTGTATTAAAAGATAGAGTAGAGTAGAAAGAGTATGGGATAAAAATCTAAGAAAACTACAAAATAAAAATGCAAAACAAGAAGAAAAATGTTGAGTTGCTCAGTTCTCTCACAGAAGATCTCGCTCTCTGGTTTGCGAGCTAGGGGAAGAGGGGGTTTATATATGGAAACCCATTTGACCTAGCTTCCCAGACTTTCCCGATGGTCTACTTGATGGGGTACACGAGGGTGAAGTCGGGTTATTCTTCAGGTGGATCTTCGGGTTGCTCTTCATGCTCTTGGATCTTCCTCGATCGTGTTGGGGTTCGGACTTGTTCTTGTAGCTCGATGGCTCCTTCGGGTACATGCTCGAGTTGTCCTTGTTTTTCCCCATTTTTCTCTCTTTAGCACCTGTTTTCATTTAAAATATGCAATTGCAGAAATGCAACACCCTAAATGCTCTAAAAGTGAATTCCTACAGTAAATGACCTAAAAATGCTAAGTTAGAGGTATGAACAATGCAAAATAAGGACAAAAAAGGATGCTAAAAACATGTAAATTAGAGAGTTATCAGACCCCCAAACTTAAATCTTGCTAGTCTTTTAGCAAGGAAGTAAGAGGGTACGGTTTGAAAGTGGGGACTCATAACCTTAAAAATGCTAAGCGAAGGATTCAAGCTATAGTCCTTATAGATAGTTTAATGGTGCTAAGATCAATCAACATACTTACAAATATTTTTCAATGCTTATTACCATGCATCGATCTAGCTCAACCTCCAACTAAAGATAAGGAACATCTCTTTCACATTCAATTAAGTGTTTGGCGAATTCTTGCAAATGGAAGGTGAATCAAGCTCAATCGGTTTCAAGGGTAAGGCTTTTTAGTAAGGTGGTTTCAAACAAATTCTTTTGGTGGTTTTCTCTCAAAAGATGGAATGCTAGACAGTTGTGAAAACTATCTAAGACTGAGAACAATTTGGACATACAAAGCTTAACTCTTGATGATCTACCCTTTTCTCATTCACTCACTTTTTTTTTATTTAAACCCCCTAGAATTAAAATACCAACATTCTTGATTTTAACTCTTTTTTTTTTACTCCCTAAGGTTTACACTTTTAGACTTTGAATTTCTAGCTCTTTCTCTTTTCTCTTTTTTTTTTTTCTTTCATTGCTAAACTCCTAATATAAATATATATCCTTTTCTTTCTTTCTAGGAGACTGTAGCAAGAAATTTTTTTCTTCTTTCTTTGTTTTTTACTTAGAGACTTAGAGCTAATTGATTCTAACCTTAGGGATTTTTTTTATTCCACAACCCAACTCCAAATAAACATTCTAACCACCTATCTTTCAAAACCGAATCTATTAGCTAGTTCAAATCTAACTTAACTAAATCAAGAGGCAGTTCTTTGTCGTTCTCAATACTCTCAAGGTTTCACAACCTATAGCACAATGAAAAAGGCCTCACTCAACAATTCACAACAAGGTTTGAAAGAAAGGTTTGGGTTCATGGGTAGGGAAAACAAATCGGGTTAAACGAAAAGATTGGTAAAAATGGAGTGCTAACCCGAGTTTAGAGTTACCATGAGCAAGTATTCAAGTTCCATAAGCAAGACAAAAAGTTCAAATTAAATCCAATAATATAGAGATGTTCTAATGTTCAAGCAAGTGGAGGAAGCATTCAATCGACACAAAGGGTCTAATCAAAGATTTTTCATTTTTTTCCGAAGACTGATTTAGCAACAATGAACTGTGACTAAGGGCTATAGCTTCAATCCTAAGGTTTGATTTTAAACAAGGTGGTTTTAATCATTGTCCCTAAAATGCATATGCAACAATCCTATATGAAACAAACTAGACTCAATCCTAATATGCAAATGCAACTACATGAACACTCTTTTTTTTTTCAAAATTTTTCAAATTTTTTTGGGTAATGCACATAGATGCAGACTCAAATGAATAAAACTAGCATGCAAAAATTTGAAATAATAAAATTAAGAAAATAAAACACAATGTTAAATACATTCTAGGACCCTCCCCCAAACTTAAATTACACAGTCCCTGTGTAAATAAAAGTTGGAAAAGAATCCAAGAATCACACAAAATGAATTAAACTAAATGCAATGGTATATACAAGTGTTGGATGAATTTGGTACCTCATGGGTTGGAGAAGAAAGAGGTTGCAGCAGCCTCCATACTCGCCAACGTGTAGCCAGGGTCGTCGCCGGCGTCAGCAGGTGCCAGTGTTTGCTCGTCAGAGAGCTCAGTAATGTGCACAGACGACTTACTCGGACCAGCATCCGAGGTGTTGATCGAGGGTGGGATCGCGTAGCTCATCGGGTAGGGCGAAAGGACTAAGGAGAGAAAGCGCTTAAAAACATGTTAATGATATTTACAGACCTGCCTTTGGGATTTCCTCCCAAGTGAGCTTGTTTATAGTCTCTAAGCTTGACTTTCAATTCATCTCAGACTGGCGCGGGATCGTCGAGACGCAGAGATGATTCCTCCTCTGTGTTCTCATTTGCCATGTACCTCTTCACTCTCTGTCCATTCATAGTGAATTCTTTCGTATTTTTATCAAGAAGAGTGATTGCTCCATAGGGCAGAACGTCCTTAATTTCGAAGGGTCCTGACCATCTTGACTTGAGCTTCCCAGGGAATAGCCGAAGCCTTGAGTTGAACAAAAGGACTTTGTCTCCAGCTTTTAAATCCTTGTGTCGGATTCTCTTGTCATGAAAAGCTTTTGTTCTTTCCTTGTAGATTCTCGAATTATCATAAGCCTCCAGTCGTATCTCATCGAGTTCATGGAGATCCATTACTCTCTTTTCATGTGCGGTCTTCATATCCAAGTTTAGCAGCTTGGTCGCCCACATTGCTTTGTATTCTACCTTGACCGAAAGGTGACAGTTTTTTCCGTAAAGAAGCTGGAAAGGTGTCCGCCCAATCGGTGTTTTGTAGGCGGTCCTATAAGCCCACAGTGCATCATCTAGCTTGAATGCCCAGTCTTTTTTTGTGATTCCTACAATTCTAGGTAATATCGCTTTAATCTGTTTGTTGCTCACTTCCACTTGTCCGCTGGTTTGTGGGTGATAAGCTGTCGCGACTTTATGCTTGACTCCATGCCTTTTCAGTAGGCCATCGAAAACCCTATTAATGAAGTGAGTTCCTCCATCACTGATCACTACTCTTGGGATTCCAAATCTGGGGAAGATAATGTTTTTGAACATCTTTATTACGGCCTTGTGATCATTCGTCGGACTGGCGATTCCTTCTACCCATTTCGAGACATAGTCGATCGCCACTAGGATGTACATGTTTCCATTCGAGGGTGGGTTGAAAGGTCCCATGAAATCTATTCCCCAGGCGTCAAAAATTTTGACTTCTAAGATTGGCTGCTGAGGCATTTCATTCCGTCGACCTATGTTGCCCATTTTCTGGCACGAGTCACAATATTCTATGAAGAGTTGTGCGTCCTTGAACATTGTTGGCCACCAAAGACCAGCTTGGAGTATCTTTTGGACTGTTGTGAAGGTTGCAAAATGTCCTCCATAGGCGGACCCATGACAGTGCTCCAATACTATCTGGACTTCCTCTTCTGCTATACATCTTCTGAACAAGCCATCCGTACCTTTCTTGTAAAGATAAGGTTCGTCCCAGTAGTAGCTGTTGACATCTCTGAAGAACTTTTTCTTTATGTGAGCGTCATAGTCTTTGGGGATTTCCCCACACACCATGTAGTTCACGAAGTCTGAGTACCAAGGGAGCTTAGCCGACTCGATCGCCATCAACTCGATCGACCCAGTTGACTCGGGGATCGAGTGGGCTATCGTGTGTCCGATCGTGTGGCTCATTTCTTCCAAGAAGGCGATGTGCATCAGTCTTTCCTCGGGCATTGAATCGTCGATTGGGTGTGGGTCTTTGATTCTCATTCTGGACAAATAGTTTGCTACTCCTTTCTCAATCCCCTTTTTATCCACGATTTCTATGTGGAATTTTTGCAGAAGAAGGATCCATCTGAGGAGCCAGGGTTTGGTGTCCTTTTTCGAGTAAATGTACTGTAGGACGGCATGATCCGTGTAGACAATCACCTTAGAACCGACTAAGTAGCTTCTGAACTTCTCGAACGCAAAAACCACAACAAGGAGTTCCTTTTCAGTTGTGGCATACCTCGTCTGGGCATCGTCCATGGTCCTGCTGGCGTAGTAGAACATGTGGAGCTTTTTATCTATCCTCTGACCCAGCACTGCTCCGACAGTGTAATCTGAAGCGCCACACATAATCTCGAAGGGATGGTCCCAGTCAGGAGCTTGAACTATTGGTGCGCTCACCAAAGCCTCTTTTATCTTGTTGAAGGCGTCTAAACAGTCGTTGTCGACAACAAACTCCGCTTCCTTGCAAAGTAGCCGCGTTAACGGTCGTGCCATCTTAGAGAAATCTTTAATGAATCGCCTGTAGAACCCCGCATGCCCTAACAAGCTTCTGACATCTCTTACTGATTTAGGAGGTTGCAGTTGGACCATTACTTCGATCTTGGCCTTGTAGACCTCTATCTCCTTTTCTAAAATCTTGTGCCCTAAAACTATTCCCTCTTGGACCATGAAGTGGCACTTTTCCCAGTTTAACACTAGATTGGTTTCCTCGCACCTTTTCAGCACCTTGCAGAGGTTTGACAGACATGATGAGAAGGAATCTCCATATACCGAAAAATCGTCCATGAAAACCTCCACCATTTCTTCTATTAAATCGGAGAAGATAGATGTCATGCATCTCTAGAAAGTTGCGGGAGCGTTGCATAAACCGAAAGGCATCCTCTTGTAGGCAAAAGTTCCATAAGGGCAGGTGAACGTTGTCTTCTCCTGGTCAGCATAGTGTATTGGGATTTGGAAAAATCCACTATACCCATCAAGAAAGTAGTAGTAAGGGTGGTTAGCTAGTCGTTCCAGCATATGGTCTATGAAAGGCAGGGGGAAATGATCCTTCTTTGAGGCTGCGTTAAGCTTCCTATAGTCAATACACATTCGATGACCAGTTATTGTCCTCGTGGGAATTAGCTCATCTTTCTCGTTTTTGACTATGGTGATTCCTCCTTTCTTTGGAACGCAGTGCACTGGGGACACCCAAGTACTATGAGAAATGGGGTAGATAACTCCAGCATCGAGCAGCTTAAGAATCTCCTTTTTTACTACTTCTTTCAGGTTTGGATTTAGGCGACGCTGAGGCTCTATACTAGAGTACGATTCATCTTCAAGGTTTATCCGGTGGGTGCACAGATCAGGGGATTTACCCTTGATGTCATCTAAAGTATAGCCTATTGCTCTCCTATAATTTCTTAATTGGGTGCAAAGCAATTTCAATTCCTTCTTAGGCATGCTAGAGTTAACGATTACTGGATAAGTTGAATTAGGTCCTAAGAAAGCATACCTTAGCCCATCAGGAAGAGGTTTTAGTTCCACTTTAGGCGCCTTAGATTCCGGCCAATCATCGGTGATTTGGAGTTGCTGCTCGAGGTGGTGCTTGATCACTCTACTCGATGGGGCGATCGGGTCAGTGTCCGGGTCGGTTGGTGTCGAGCAACTGCAGGACATGACGTAGGAGTTGACCACTGACGTGTCCATGCTTCCTTTGTTGAGTACCATTCCTTCTCTTTCAGCTTCCCTCATGTTCTCGCTTAGCTCTGGTTCGATGAGATCTAGATAAGTATCAAGCAACTCTTTGTAGAGCTCCGTTTCTTGATGCGCGAATCCCTCCTTACCATCATTTGTCAGTGCTGTTTGTAAGCAATCCCCTATCGCTATCTCCTCAAATGCTTCATCACGCAATTTTTCTAGCTCTTCTATCCAGAAGGTTTGACCAGCTATTGTAGGTTTTTTCATAGTCTCTCGGATGTCAAACTGCATAGTGAGGTCTTCCCCGAGCTTCAGATCGATCTTCCCATTCCTCACATCAATCATTGCTCCCGCGGTATCTAAAAATGGTTGACCTAAGATAAGTGGGTCCCTTGGCTCCACATCCATTTCCAAAACTACGAAGTCGGTTGGTACGTCTACTGACCCTACTTTGACCGGCAGATCTTCCTGAACTCCTTTTGGCAACCTCGTAGTTCGATCAGCCAAAACCAGCTGGACGTCGGTAGGCTTGAAATTCTCGAATCCGAGACGTTTAGCTACAATGAGTGGCATCAAGCTGACTGATGCCCATAAATCGCAAAAACATCTTCCAAACTTCAATGGTCCGATCGAGCAAGGTAAAGTAAAAGATCCGGGGTCGCTCAGCTTCTTAGGAGCGGCAATCCTCTAGATTATCGCACTGCACTCATGATTGAGTATAACCATCCCCTGTACTTGCTTGATCCGCTCCATAACTGCATCCTTCAGGAATTTCTGGTAAGGGGGGAATCAAAGTGAAGGCGTAGGGGCATGCGAAGTTCGAGTTCTTGCATCTGTTTTTTGAACAATGCCTTGTACTTCTCTAGGAGTTCCTTGCGAAATCGTCCAGGGAATGGCAGAGGTGGCTTGTAAGGTGGGGGAATGAATCTCCTTTCTTTATGCTTTTCTCTTCCCGGGTTGTCTGCAGGAGGCAGAGCTACTGGAGGGTCAATCCGATCACCTGTCCGAGTAGTGAGGTCGGGTGGTGGATCGGATTGAGCATCGGGTTGTCCTGGGAAGTGGCTTTCACCGAGATCCTCCCCATCTAGATCATTACTGGCCTCAGTGATGTCCTGTGGTGCTGTTCGAAGGGGTAATTGTCGGCCACTTTGTAAGGCGATCACTTTTGCATACTCTGTGTGACTGTTTGAGGTGGAAGCCGAGTTATCCGTAATCACCTGAATTTGGGATCCCAAGGCATCAAATCGTTTGTGCAGTTCTTGGAAATTGGCTGACAGACGACATGCGAGATTGTCGAATCGTGCATTAATGCTAATTGTGTCTATATTCCGAGATAGGACTGTGTGCATTAAGGATAGCAAATCCAGCGAGGACGAACTCGATGGGGTTATCGGGTTGTGTATCGGGTTTTGGTAAGGCACACTCGGGTTCGGCTTGTAGGTGGTGCACCCTCTGTTGTAACCTCCTTGGTTGTTGATGTAGTTTACATCCTATAGTTGCATAGTCTCCCCATCTTGTTGTAGAAACTGCTCTTCCTCTGATATAGCATGAACATGCTTCTGCTGGTTGAGGAGCTGATCGAGTTTGTCATTGAGGGCTTGCATGTCCCTCTTGTACTTGGCATCTTCCTCTCCTGTAGATCGCACAGAGCGATCATATTCCTCATTGTAGTTGCCATCAGATTGAGCCAAGTTCTCCACTAGGTCCCAACCTTCATCAACATCCGTGTTGAGGAAGTTACAATGACTTGCGGTGTCCAGCAACATCCGTATCTTGGGGACCACTCTTCTGTATAGTGTGCTCAGCAATGAAGCATTACTGAAGCCGTGATGTGGACATCGAGTAGTGTACCCCTTGAAACGTTCCCAAGCTTCATTGAATGTTTCATTGTTCTTCTGTACAAAGCCGGAAATGTCATTTCGCAGCCTTGCGGTTCTGGAGTTGGAGAAGAATTTGGCTAGGAATGCCTTCTTGCACGCTTCCCAAGTGGTGATGGACTCCTTAGGGAGCGATTTCTCCCAGATGTGTGCTTTATCTCCCAAAGAGAATGGGAAAAGCCTGAGCTTGAATCCATCTTCACTGACTCCATTGATCTTAGTGAGGCTACAGAGCCTATCAAATTCATCCAGATGATCCAATGGATCCTCCATTGGCAGTCCATGAAACTTATTGCTCTGTATCATATGGATGAGACTACTCTTGATCTCAAAATTATTATTCTGCACAGCTGGTGGCACAATGCCATTCCTCTGAGTGTGAGTAGTTGGAGCATCTCCTGCTCCTATATTGGTCCTTGCTTGAGGAGCTGGTGGACCGTTCTGAGTATTCATCGTCTCCTCAATGATTGATGGTTCCGGTTGAAATTGTTGTTGTCTGAGTAGCCGAGGTCTGTCGATGTTGTCGATGAAAGGACTCAGGTTCTGGCTACCTCTATATCGTGTTTGCATGCACAGGTAGGTATCCGAGTGTGTACACGAGGATCAACTCGATCCGGGTGATCGAGTGACGGGTCGGGTGGGTGCTCGGGTTGTACCTGAGATTCAAAACAAACAATGCGAAAGCAAACAAGTCAGTATCCAAAACGAATATAGACAAACGAACTTGATCTAGCAAGTCCTGAAATCCTAAACGTAGCAAAATTAAAACAACCAAATGGAAACGGCCCCAAATTGATAGACAGGTTTTCACCCAAGGTATCAATCCCCTATGCAGTTGTAGTACAAAGGGTTATCAATCCAAATGGTTGTGTATTGCTAGCAGGAAGGATATGATCAGTACAATACAAGTCAAGCAAAGTAATTAAGGTTTTGGTTCTAACAATCCTAAAATAAACAAAATAAAAGAATATAAACAAGTAAACCACACGACCTAACCACTCAATACAACCAATCGAGTACAGGATCGAGTGGGGTGATCGAGTATGCAAGTGAGATATGAACAGCTCGAGGTATTACTCGATGCAGGTTATCGTGTACCTGATCGGGTAAGTGGTCGAGTAAGTGAAGAAAATGCAAACAAATAAAATACGAAAGTTCCTAAGGATGGGGGTAATCGAATCCTAAGTGTTCTAGACCATTACGGATGCCTTACATGCCTCAAGCAATTATTTCCTAGAAAATGAACCTCTAAGACCTTGTCACCACACTTTCGCACTAGCAACAATCAACCTTGAACACACTACCACACTGTCGCACTAGCAATATGAACAAGCAGGCATTAAGAACGATTCATTATTGTCAGTAGACTTAAACTCATCTAATTTTGTTACTCAGAGTTAAGTAAACCTCTAGCATTGGCTAAATCAAGCATTTTATCTACTCCTTTCGGCCTGTAGCATTTGTAAACGCCCTAGATCTAATCTCAACCTTTCGGTCTATTGACAGCATTAAGAACACCAATNTTGTGTATTGCTAGCAGGAAGGATATGATCAGTACAATACAAGTCAAGCAAAGTAATTAAGGTTTTGGTTCTAACAATCCTAAAATAAACAAAATAAAAGAATATAAACAAGTAAACCACACGACCTAACCACTCAATACAACCAATCGAGTACAGGATCGAGTGGGGTGATCGAGTATGCAAGTGAGATATGAACAGCTCGAGGTATTACTCGATGCAGGTTATCGTGTACCTGATCGGGTAAGTGGTCGAGTAAGTGAAGAAAATGCAAACAAATAAAATACGAAAGTTCCTAAGGATGGGGGTAATCGAATCCTAAGTGTTCTAGACCATTACGGATGCCTTACATGCCTCAAGCAATTATTTCCTAGAAAATGAACCTCTAAGACCTTGTCACCACACTTTCGCACTAGCAACAATCAACCTTGAACACACTACCACACTGTCGCACTAGCAATATGAACAAGCAGGCATTAAGAACGATTCATTATTGTCAGTAGACTTAAACTCATCTAATTTTGTTACTCAGAGTTAAGTAAACCTCTAGCATTGGCTAAATCAAGCACTTTATCTACTCCTTTCGGCCTGTAGCATTGTAAACGCCCTAGATCTAATCTCAACCTTTCGGTCTATTGACAGCATTAAGAACACCAATCTAGAAGGAAATTTATCAATCATCACAATCAACTAAAGCATCCTAACCGATCAAGAACACAAAATCATCTATGCCATCCCTATNTAAAATAAACAAAATAAAAGAATATAAACAAGTAAACCACACGACCTAACCACTCAATACAACCAATCGAGTACAGGATCGAGTGGGGTGATCGAGTATGCAAGTGAGATATGAACAGCTCGAGGTATTACTCGATGCAGGTTATCGTGTACCTGATCGGGTAAGTGGTCGAGTAAGTGAAGAAAATGCAAACAAATAAAATACGAAAGTTCCTAAGGATGGGGGTAATCGAATCCTAAGTGTTCTAGACCATTACGGATGCCTTACATGCCTCAAGCAATTATTTCCTAGAAAATGAACCTCTAAGACCTTGTCACCACACTTTCGCACTAGCAACAATCAACCTTGAACACACTACCACACTGTCGCACTAGCAATATGAACAAGCAGGCATTAAGAACGATTCATTATTGTCAGTAGACTTAAACTCATCTAATTTTGTTACTCAGAGTTAAGTAAACCTCTAGCATTGGCTAAATCAAGCACTTTATCTACTCCTTTCGGCCTGTAGCATTGTAAACGCCCTAGATCTAATCTCAACCTTTCGGTCTATTGACAGCATTAAGAACACCAATCTAGAAGGAAATTTATCAATCATCACAATCAACTAAAGCATCCTAACCGATCAAGAACACAAAATCATCTATGCCATCCCTATAAACTTTACTACACTACTCGGACATAGAAACGAATAACAAAGCAATCGAAATGACATTGTATTAAAAGATAGAGTATAGTAGAAAGAAGTATGGGATAAAAATCTAAAAAAACTACAAAATAAAAATGCAAAACAAGAAGAAAAATGTTGAGTCGCTCAGTTCTCTCACAGAAGCTCTCGCTCTCTGGTTTGAGGGTCTGCGGCGTGCTCGTTTGCGAGCTAGGGGAAGAGGGGGTTTATATATGGAAACCCATTTGACCTAGCTTCCCAGACTTGCCTGATGGTCTACTTGATGGGGTACACGAGGGTGAAGTCAGGTTAGTCCTCGGGTTGATCTTCGGGTTGCTCTTCATGCTCTTGGATCTTCCTCGATTGTGTTGGGGTTTGGACTTGATCCTGTAGCTCGATGGCTCCTTCGGGTACATGCTCGAATTGTCCTTGTTTTTCCCCATTTTTGGCTCTTTAGCACCTGTTTTCATCCAAAATATGCAAATGCAGAAATGCAACACCCTAAATGCTCTAAAAGTGAATTCCTAGAGTAAATAACCTAAAAATGCTAAGTTAGAGGTATGAACAATGCAAAATATGGACAAAAAAAAATGCTAAAAACATGTAAATTAGAGAGTTATCAGTGTTCTCTCTATTTCCGTGTTTAAAGCTTGAGTCAGATCCATCAATCAGCATTTGATTGAATCTAAAGTTGTTGTATCAATTTCCAACTAGTGGTATCAGAGCCTCAGGTTCTTGAGAAGCAAGCTTTGTGAGAAAGTTTTCAGATCTGTGAAGGAAACTGATAGCTTTATATCAGATATGTAGTTCGCAGAGAGATAGTGCTACAATAACGTGAAAGAAGAAGATGGTGGCTGTTCTGGGTTTCAAAACGTCGATGTTGGAAGAAGGAAGATTCACTACAGCGGATCCATTAAGATTAGATGTTTTCAGGTTTACGAACTCTGAAGGATCTACAAGTTGTCTCCTTCAATGGCTCGAGAGTTGAACATCAATGTGAGTTCAGGATCAAGCTAGTCACTGGTGATGATGTTGATATCAGTTATATGATATATCTTGAGGCTGGTACAAGAACGCTCATCCATAGAGTTTGTTTTTGATTTAAGGTTGCGCAACCAACTGGAGATTAGTTTGAGGTGGAGTTAACCTCTACTTGCTTTTGGCTCAAATATTGAAGATGTCAAGTCTGTATCCTCTACAGTCACAAGGTCAAAGTGTGATGTTCTGAAGAGTTGTTTCTATTTGTTGATGGTCTGCATGAGTTAAGAGAATCAGAATCTTGGTATAGCACAAAAGGTTAGCTGTTGATTTTGCAAGGGATTATCCAAGATTCAATGATGGGTTTCAGGTTGTGTTTTTGGTATATTCAGTTTGCTGAAAGTCTGATGCAGCTTGTGTGCGAGTTTGAGAAGTTTGAACAATCCATATGAACAGGATTCTGCTACAATGGGACGCCATAAAAGCTTGAAATCCTATGTGTGTTAATGGTTGTTTGAGTATCAATAAGGATTTCTGGTTCAGATCAAAGAAGAAGTTGCAGATGAGCATGAAACAGTTTCAGGTTAATATGTTGGAAATAAAACAGGTTAGCTTCTTTGAGGAAATTCAAGTCTGGCAAAGATTTGAGAAAGTGTGTAGTTGATTGCAAGATGTGAGTATCAGTGTCAATGGTTAGTGATAACACTCTAATTTACATGTTTTTAGCATCCCTTTTTGTCCTTATTTTACTAGTGCGACAGTGTGGTGACAAGGTTTTAGAGGTTCATTGTCTAAGAAATAATTGCTTGAGGCATGTAAGGCATCCGTATTAGTCTAGAACACTTAGGATTCGATTACCCCCATCCTTAGGAACTTTCGTATTTCATTCCCTGCATTTTCCTTACTTACTCGACCACTTACCCGATCAGGTACATGATAACCTGCATCGAGTAATACCTCGAGCTGTTCATAGTTCGCTTGCATACTCAATAACCCCACTCGATCCTGTACTCGATTGCTTTCATCGAGTGCTTAGGTCATGTGGTTTACTTGTCTATATTCTTTTACTTTGTTTATATTAAAACTGTTAGAACCAAACCCCCTTATTGCTTGGCTTGACTTGCTTGATTATGATTGCATCCTATCTGTTAGCATAACAACCATTTGGATTGATAACCCTTTGTACTACAACTGCATAGGGAATTAATACCCTAGGTGAAAACAAGTCTATCAATTTGGCGCCGTTCCCATTTGGTTGTTTCTTGTTACATTTAGGATTTCAGAACATGCTAGATCAAGTTCTTTTTATTATTTTTTCAGTACTGACTGTTTGCTTGTCTGTTTTGGATCTCAGGTGAACCTACACGAACCCCTACCCAATCCACCACCTGAACCCCTACCCGAACCTGTCTACCCGAGCACCTGCTCGAGTGACCTTTCGGATTCTTGATCGGGTACCTGTATACACCAACCGTTTGCCAGGAGAACCAAGACATCAAAGGACGGTATCAGAGCAGAACAGGAAGAAGTGGGAATGGAAAACCAACAGGATCAAACTAAACTTCTAAGGAGAAGGAAGATTGGTGATAGTGATGCTCTCACTACTTATATTCAGAGGTATGGGATAGTGCCTCCTGCTGTCCACAACACAACCTTCACAATCAAGAGTAGTCTGATCACAATGGTTCAGAGCAACAGATTTCATGGACTGCCTACTGAAGACCCACTTGCACATCTTGATGAGTTTGATAGGCTCTGTAGTCTCACCAATATAAATGGAGTTAGTGAGGATGCCTTGAAGCTAAGTTTGTTTCCATTTTCTCTAGGAGATAAAGCCCATCAGTGGGAGAAGACTTTACCTTCTAGAAAAACCACCTCTTGGATTGATTGTAAGAAGGTCTTCCTTGCGAAGTTCTTCTCTAGTTCAAGGACTGCACGTTTGAGGAACGAAATTTCCGCATTTCTTCAACAAAATGGCGAGTCTTTCAGTGAAGCATGGGAGCGCTTCAAAGGCTACCAGAGACAATGCCCACACCATGGATTCAACGATGCATCTTTGTTGGGGACTTTGTATAGAGGTGTTATTCAAAGTATCCGAATACTTCTAGACACAGTCTCCAATGGAAGTTTCATGAATAGAGATGTAGCTGAAGGTTGGAAATTAGTAGAGAATCTTGCTCAATGTGATGCAAATTATAGTGAGGAATATGATTTCAGCTTAAAGGGAGGTGTTGATTCTGAGGAAGGCCATAGGAAGGAACTAAATGCCTTAAATGAGAAGCTTGAGAAGCTAGATAAACTCCATCTAACCCAACAGGAGCAAGTACATGTTGTCTGTTAAGATAAGCAGTTTATGGTCCCAATATATCCTCCACAACATCCCAAGCAGGCCCCTGCTCAAGATCAAGAACTGACGAATATGCTTCGGCAAGTTCTACAAAGTCAAGCTAATGAAGCTATGGAAACAGCTAGGCTGTTTACAGAGATGAACAACAAACTGGACTACATCAACAATGCCCATAATCTCAATATTGACGATTTGACCTCCAGAATTCATCACCTTGAAAGCTTGGCTGCTTCTCCTTGTTCAGGACAACTCCCAGGGACATCAATAATCCATCAAAGGGAGTTGGCTACTATCCATGCTATCACCTTAAGGGAGTTACCTGCCTATGAAGAAAACATTACAATCATTGGGGACAATGCACTTCAAGATGGGGAGGATTTATGTGAAAATCATTATGTAATATTTGAGGGTGTAAATGGGCCAAAAACAGAGATTTTCGCAGCATATGAGGAAGCTCCAACGGGAGCACGACCCCATAACACGACCCCATGTTCGGGTTCATGTTCGGGTCCATGGTCGGGTGACACTCCAGCTCTCCCAGAATGCTCAGGTTCAATCTTCAAGCTTCCCCAACAGCTGGAGTCAAGAAATTCCGTATCTGATGGGTTGTCAGCACTTCAAACTACTAACATTCTCAAGGATTCTGTGAGGGAGTTAACAACTATAGTGAAGAAGATCAGTGGGAAAATCAAGAAACTTCAAGGGAAAGTCAGTTGTTCTTCCTCAAAGAAAGCAAAGCAAGGGCTGCATATAACGATCAGGAATAAAACTTTTAGCATTGATCCTAGAAAAAGAAGAAAAATGAAATCTCAGGGAATAGAGAGGACTTCATCTCCTCTCTATAAATCTTCCAAAGCATGAGAAGGATGAAAAGTCAAGCTTAGTGACTTTAAACAAGCTCACTTGGGAGGAAGTCCCAAAGGTATCCTTCTGAATATGGCTGAAGTTTTTTGTTGTTTTGATTTCTTTTTTTTAGTGTCTTTGAATTCTAGGAATATAAAAAAAAAAACATTAAGTGTTAAGGGGATATTTGAATGAGCTAGAGCCTACCCGATGCCCTACCCGATGCATGACTCGGATGCTGGTCCGAGCAACAGGTCCGCACACATCAACGAGCTCACTGATGAGCCAAATCCAGCAACCACTGGAGCTGAGAACAAGCCTGAATGTACATTGGGAAGCATGGAAGCTGTTGTGACGTCCTTCTTCTCCAACCCATGAGGTACCAATTTCATCCAACCTTGTATATATCATTGCATTTAGTTTAATTAATTTTGTGTGATTCTTGGATTCTTTTCCAACTTTTATTTACACAGGGACTGTGTAATCTAAGTTTGGGGGAGGGTCCTAGAATGTATTTAACATTGTGTTTTATTTTCTTATTTTTATTATTTCAAATTTTTGCATGCTAGTTTTATTCATTTGAGTCTGCATCTATGTGCATTAAAAAACCCAAAAAATTTGAAAAAAAGAAAAAAAAAAAGAAAAGTGTTCATGTAGTTGCCTTTACATATTAGGATTGAGTCTAGTTTGTTTCATATAGGATTGTTGCATATGCATCTTAGGGGACAATGATTAAAACCACCTTGTTTAAAATCAAACCTTAGGATTGAAGCTATAGCCCTTAGTCACAGTTCATTGTTGCTAGATCAATCTTTGGAAAAAAATGAAAAATCTTTGCTTAGACCCTTTGTGTCGATTGAATGCTTCCTCCACTTGCTTGAACATTAGAACATCTCTATATTATTGGATTTAATTTGAACTTTAATTGTCTTGCTTATGGAACTTGAATACTTGCTCATGGTAACTCTAAACTCGGGTTAGCACTCCACTTTTTACCAATCTTTTCGTTTAACCCGATTCATTTGTCCTACCCATGAACCCAAACCTTTCTTTCAAACCTTGTTGTGAATTGTTGAGTGAGGCCTTTTTCATTGTGCTATAGGTTGTGAAACCTTGAGAGTATTGAGAACGACAAAGAACTGCCTCTTGATTTAGCTAAGTTAGATTTGAACTAGCTAATAGATTCGATTTTGAAAGATAGGTGGTTAGAATGTTTATTTGGGGATGGGTTGTGGAATATAAAAAAAAATAGAAAAGTTCCTAAGGTTAGAATTAATTAGCTCTAAGTCTCTAAGTAAAAAAAAAAAAAAAAAAGTTCTTGCTATAGTCTCCTAGAAAGAAAGAAAAAAAAAAGAATATATGTATATTAGGAGTTTAGCAAAGAAACAAAAAAAAATTTTTTTTAAAAAGAGAGATTAAGAGCTAGAATTTTAAAGTCTAAAAGTCTAAACTTTAGGGAGTAAAAAAAAAAGAGAGTTAAAATCAAGGGTGTGGGTAATTAAATTTTAGGAGGTTTAAAAAAAAAAAAATCATTATGAATGTATGGGAAAAGGGTAGATCATCAAGAGTTAAGCTTTGTATGCCCAAATTATTCTCAGTCTTAGATAGTTTTTACGACTGTCTAGCATTCCACTTTTTGAGAGAAACCACCTAAAGAATTTGCTTGAAACCACCTTATCAAAAAGCCTTACCCTTGAAACTGATTGAGCTTGATTCACCTTCCATTTGCAAGAATTCGCCGAACACTTAATTGAATGTGAAAGAGATGTTCCTTATCTTTAATTGGGGGTTGAGCTAGATCGATACATGGCAATAAGCATAGAAAAATATTTGTAAGTATGTTGATTGATCTTAGCACCATTAAACTATCTTTAAGGACTATAGCTTGCATCCTTCGATTAGCATCTTAAGGTTATGAGTCCCCACTTTCAAACCGTACCTTCTTACTTACTTGCTAGAGGACTAGCAAGATTTAAGTTTGGGGGTCTGATAACACTCTAATTTACATGTTTTTAGCATCCCTTTTTGTCCTTATTTTGCATTGTTCATACCTCTAACTTAGCGT
>NC_025701.1:21987520-22001860 GCF_000633955.1 Camelina sativa
TCGATTACCCCCATCCTTAGGAACTTTCGTATTTCATTCCCTGCATTTTCCTTACTTACTCGACCACTTACCCGATCAGGTACACGATAACCTGCATCGAGTAATACCTCGAGCTGTTTATAGTTCGCTTGCATACTCGATAACCCCACTCGATCCTGTACTCGATTGCTTTCATCGAGTGCTTAGGTCGTGTGGTTTACTTGTCTATATTCTTTTACTTTGTTTATATTAGAACTGTTAGAACCAAACCCCCTTATTGCTTGGCTTGACTTGCTTGATTATGATTGCATCATATCTGTTAGCATAACAACCATTTGGATTGATAACCCTTTGTACTACAACTGCATAGGGAATTGATACCCTAGGTGAAAACCAGTCTATCAGTTAGATTCTTGTGAATCTAAGCAAGGTTCAGAGTGTTGATTACCATGCGTTAAAGGAGATCATAAGGGAGCTGAATGGAGTCTGAAGAAATTGGCTCAAGACTACAAGGTCTGTTGTTTGATATTCTGTGGCACACGAGTTATGAATCAAAAGGAACAGATGGGTGTTCTGTTGGAATAACATGTAAGTGTATAGTCATTGTTCAGGTTTCTGTGGATGTTGCAGAAGTTGGTCAAGCTCATGATGTAGCTGACGTTACACATGAGTTTTGTGAAGACGAGTACAAACTCATGGTAAAAGCTGATAAGGAAAAATCAGTGATGTGGTGACTAAAAGCTTCAATTTCAAAAGAGATAAGATAAAATGGTTATTGTGAAATTCAGACGTGGAAGATTCAAGGTCTTAAAGTTTGCATAGTAGGCCATCATTGTTGGTTTGACATGATGATCAAGAGAAAACATGAGGTTGCATTGATAATTGGTAGCTGATCATCAAGGTGGAGTTTACATTTGGTGATAGAAATCAATACGGTTGTGTAGCTTAAACTGGATTAGTAATGTCAGTTGGAAGCTAGTTTAATCAAGAATCATGTGGTTATTCTTAGAATGTATCAGGCATCTCGTTCTGGTATATAATGCGACTAGTGCAGACGTATACAAAGTCTTGATAGTAGCAGTCAAGGGATTATATGAATGAGTCAAGATTGTTTGAAGCTATAAGAGAGTGTGGAAATTCGCATTCAGGAGGTGTTTATCTACATGATGGAGTGTATCAGAGGTCAATGTGAATTGAACAAAGGTAAGCTAATATGGTGATTGTCAAAACTGTTGGCTGAATATTTGTTATGTGTAGTGGATTGAACGAAGTTTTGTGTCGAAATTCTTCCTAGCCTTAGGACGTTAGGCGACGTGACCTGTTGGAAACAACAGCGGTGCATTTTGGGATTTTATCTATTGTTGTCATACAAATTGCTATTGAATCGAAGACTGTTTCAGGTGTTTGGAACATATTTGATTCTAGAGTTCTGCTATGTGGTTCAGAAGGATTTTCTGAGTTAGTAAGCAGAGATTTAAAGTTTTTCGATTCAGTCACTAGGACAGTCTCTATGGAGTCAGTCAGAACCGTAGAGGAAAGGCTGTTTGTTTTGAAGACACATAAGTGATTGTGTTGTGTATGAGGTATTCAATCATGGAGTGATCTCTGGTATTGAAGTATGGTCTATGTAATTCATATCAGGAAAGTCTGTTGTGCATCTCACATGGAAACATGTTTTATCTCAAGGCTTGAAGTATTTGCAACTGATATGAAGTCATAGAAAGGCTGATTATGAAAGAGAGTCAAAATTGCATTTGTTGATCAGTTGAAGACAACTACTTGAGAAGTTGTAAGTTGTATGTTTGCATCATAAGGTGGAGTTTGAATAATCTCCTTAGTAAAAGGCTGTTGAAGGCCTGAGAAGATTTATGATGTTGTACCAAGTTGTTTGGTGGATTCTGGATACTTGTGAATGTGTTTAAGAGTTGGAGTAACACATACTGAGCTTAAGGTTTGATGTGAAGAAGCTTTAAGGTATTGTCTTATACATAGCACTTGTTATGATGATATGAGACATGGTTGAAGTGACTAACAACATGTCACAAGCTGTTGGTGGTGATTCTGTTTTATAAGGATGTTTGAACCTGTGAAGTGGTTCAGGTTGATATGTTAAAACATATGGTTGTAATGGGTAATCTCGGGTTATACACTGGTGTTTCTGGATGTTGAGATTCTTTACAAGTCTAACAAGCTCAAGAAGGTGTTGTTGTCAAGGTGTATGATCATACATGTGAGAGACCCGGTTTGGTTGTAACTCAAACAAGTACAAAGAGTCGATTGAAGATCATTGGTTAAGTGGTTGTTATTTGGTTGGCTCAAGTTGTAACTGGCTCACTCTATCTATATGAGTGATCAGGAGGGTTTGTAATTGTGATAAGTTAGAATCAGAGAATTTGTTCAGGTTGAAACAAAAGGGTTTCAATATTTTATGTAGTTGATTCAAGTAAATGTTTGATTTCTGTCTTAGTGCGCACAAGAGTTGGAATTCAAGGGCTAGCAAGTTAGAATCAGGTGTTGCATAATGAAATTCAATCACTAAAACAGGTATATGGTGTTTGACATAAACCATGATGAAAATTGTGTGATTGTTTAACTTATAAGTGGTTTAGCTTACAAAGTGATCTGTTGAGTGAACATGTTGTTGGTGTTGTTAACATATTATTGTATAGTTTATGAGTGGGAATCTCATGATCAAAGCTATGAAGATGTCAAACGCATGACAAAGATGACACAAGAGTGTCTTAAGTACTGGTTTACCTCTGAAGGAATGGACATGAGAATTGTTGAAGTTAAGGGGTCTGTGTGGTTATTCATAGAAGGATGTGTTGATGGTTGATGCAAATTTCAAGAGTTAATTTTGCTGAAATGTTTGTTGTATGAGTGTGACTTATGCAGGTTATTGAAGATTGTTTAGCCAAGTTTAGAGCTGAACTCCAAAGGTTCTATGGGGTGTGTTTCTTCAAAGTTTCAAGCTTGAATCAAGGTGGAGATTGTTGAGATGTGATCCAACTTGAAACAGGAAGTTGTAGTGGATCAGAAGCTTGTATATGTGGGCTTGTTTGGTCTATCAGAAACTGGGCCAGATATTGGTCTGAAGCCCATACAGGAACCAACTATGTATTAGATATAAATACATAAGGTCAAACAGATGAGAAAGAGAGAGAGAGAGAGCAAAAAGAGCTGCGCTGAACCCCAGTTTAGGCGGTTCTGAAGAGGTGAACAGAGCTAGAGAGAGATGTAGATTCTTGGTGTATCTAGGCTCAATCTCTTGTTATTCTTCTTTCATGTGTTGTTATTGTGAGACTCGATCTAGAATGTTAGAAGAGTGTGAGAGGTATGTTGTAACCATAACACATATGTAACTCTTAATCTATAGTGGACGTTGGGGACTCTGTTTCTTCCCCAGACGTAGCTGCTGATGCAGTGAACTGGGTTACCAAATCTCTGTGTTCTCTGTTTATCTGTTCTCTCTATTTTCGTGTTTAAACCTTGAGTCAGATCCATCAATCAGTATATGATTGAATCTAAAGTTGTTGTATCGATTTACAACATGAACCACATTCTTACTACATGCCTTTAAGCTGATAGTGCCTACATTGAACCATACATTTTGAAATAACTAGATTATTGCTCTAAAAAAAATGAATGGTATTTACTTTGTATTTAAACAAAACAAAAGATGATATCCGACACACAAAATAGCCTAAGAACGAGATGGTTAACTAATCTAAATAAAAGATAGGACTTTCAGTATAATTTTTCTATGAGATTTTAAATTTTAATAAGTGACATAAAAGACTGATCATGAATTCTATTTTGAGCTCAGGCAAAATACATATACTTACTATATTATGAGTTATGACCCGNAAAAAAAAAAAAAAAAAAAAAGAGTTATGACCCGTGCTACCACACAACTTGATATTCATTTAAGATTTAAAATTGCAAAGATATGTTTAAAAAGTAACTAATGTTATTGTTTTATTCTTGTTAAATATTTATTTTAGTTAATTTTTTTTTCTGTATATTTTTGGATCTTATTAAATCCTTCATAATATAATGCTTGATAAGTTTTTTTTTGTTTTGTATTAAACTATAACTATTTTTTTTAAGTAGTTATAATTATGTGACGTACAATACCATTATTAATAGTGTCATAGAGTTATAATTATGTAATATGATTTAAAGAGAAAATAAGTTATATTACTCTGTGGAATAATTAAGTTGATTATACAGTTACAAATAATAAATACAATTAAATTTATCTGGAATACAATTGCAAATATGTGAAACAAATGATAAAATTTAATAATCAAATTGCAAAGATTTAGAGGTTATAAATCTTATTAAATCCATTTCAACAGTATCTAAACACTTTACATATAACCCGTCGTTTATCATATGACTTGCAAGCTCTTATTTTTTTTTTCTTTTTTTATCAAATTAACATATCACAAATTTTTTTTTCTTTTCTTCACGTAATACATTCCAAATATCTTTATTTTACTAAAATAAAATTAGATTATTTCTAATCTCAATTTATTTTTAAAGTTTTATAAATAAAATTAAATTTAACAAAAATATATTAAAATTTGTTGTACGTTATTTATAAGTTTTACTTTTGCTATAATATACTTATTTATATTCATTCACAAATCTTTTATTTATGTTACCATTAAAAACGTATTTTTCACATCTAAATATATTGTATTTTACAAATATATTATTTACCACCACCTAGAAAATGTCAGTATGAACACATTAAGTCAACTATTATATGTCTTTTTACTTTTACTTTTGCATAGTTTTTTTAATTACTAATATTATTGGCTCAAAAAGTATTTCGAATAAAAAAATATATTATATAGTATACAATCATCACAATAGTATATGACCAACCATGGAAAGAACCTCGACTCCGCCCTCCTCCCTTATGGAGAAAACCTTGCGTCAAACCTCCTACACCATAGAGAGAACCTTGGCTCCACCTTCCTCTTTGGGGAGATAACCTTGCGTCCAACCTCCTCCACCTTTCTCCCTTGGAGAGATAACCTTGCGTCTAACCTCCTCCACCATAGAGAGAACCTCGGCTCTGCCCTCCTCATGTGTGGTGAGAACATGTTCACGTCTTTTAGCTATCTCAAAATGGCTTGCTCCGACAACCAGTGAAACTAAAGACCATTTTCTAACGTTACAAAATCTTTTGATAGTAACTAATGTTAAATTTTCTAATGTATTTGTGGAAGTGTTTTCGACACACCATGATGTAGCCTTTGTCTCTGGAACGCCCCGACTGCCACCTTGCTTAGTGAGCCCCATGTCCACTCACAGTCCATGGGCTCTCACCTTTATCAGTGGACTCCACGTATACTCTTGGCCTACCTATATCCGACGGCCGGTTTATTACTTCCTAAAGGCTTTAAATACTTTTTTACCGATCCTACAAATCACCATATGATATTTATTTGTGTTTTGTTTTCACTCGCACAGTTTCGACAATCACTTCCCAAAAGGTCACCTATCCTGAAACTACTCCAGCTCAAGTACGCTTAACTCTGGAGTTCTCTCAGGACCCTTGATCGAAAAAATAATTGCACTTTGGTGACACAGGTGGCCAAATAAATTATTTTAAACATATCCGTACACCATGGTGCACAGTCTCCGAACTCCTATAGGTCTATCAACAACAATTTATGTTTTTCTAATCTATCTATCTATATATGTTTGTTGAAAACTTGTCTTTGATTAGTCTATTTTATCTAACCATTAGGTTGATGAGCTTCTACTGCTTATCTCCCTTTGGGATTGAATAAATGGTAACAATTATGTTTGCAAAAAAAAAGTATATGACCACCAATCAAAGAAATTAGAAAAAAAAATAATTTGACATAAATAAAGAAATAATAGAAAATTATAAGCATGATAATATAAGAATCCCAAATAATTCAAAAATGAAAACATACATTAAATAAAACAATATAAAAATAATACATTAAAAATACAGTATTAGAAAAGGAAGATGCATATATTAATCTTTTTTTTGGTCAACATATTAATCTAACCTATTCCAAACTAAAAAGAGAAAGTAGGAGAAAATTTAGGTTTTAAAAATGAGACAAATTTACCTTTCCATTAAAAAGTTTTACCAATAGAACAAATTTGAAAGGAATATTTTTGAATAAATTATTTTGTTATCTATGCTTATATAGAAGTGAGTATTTACAAAATTAAAATTAATAATTCATCTATATTTTACTTAATCTAATTTCTACTCTTTGTAGAATTAATAACTTAAAATTAAAAATAAGTAAATAATGTTATAGTTTTGAATTTTATGAAATATATATATATATATATATATATATATATAATCTTATAATTATTTTTAAAATATTATTAATTTTATAATTATCTCAAATCTCTCATATCAAATATTAATTTTTAGTTTACACATTTGAAAATCTCAGATTGATATAATAAGATCTCAGATTGATATAATAAGATATTAGTTTAATTGACTTTTTCTTAGTACGTGAGATAAATATACATAAAATGCGATGCATTTAAAATCGTTGGGACGGTTGAGATATATCATATATGAGAGCTAAAACCCCTTCAATTAATTTATGTTGCCAAAAAAACAGGGTTAACTGGCTATACAGGAGGAACAGGTGATTACTTTTCCATGAAATTTTTACGATCTAGGGTTGATAGATCCTATTAATACGTCGGGAGATTTTGAGAATTTGCATCTGAATTGTATCGAAACAGAATCAATATCGATGACCAACCATGTTATTCGTGGAAACAAGAAATCTCCACTGTCTAGATATTCTCCTTACAATTCAGGGTCAGTGAGAGTTTGCTTTCTCTTACTCAATTTTACAAAGTGAAGTAATTGATTTTTTTTCTTTTGTGTTTGGCAACACTAACTTCACTAATGAGAAAGAGAAGCAGAAAGAGGAGGCTGTGCGACTCGGAGTTGAGTTCTCGCTTCTTGTGGCTGAAGCAATGTTCCTTTTATCTGATGACATTCGTTCTATGTTACGATTCTGTCATTGGCTAATAAGCTTTGCAGGAAAGAAAGATTTTAATGGTCCTTTCGTTGGAAGGGTGTTTCATGTTATTGAATATGTTTTTGAAACATATATTAAACCCAAAAATGCAATCTATAGGGACAGTGGCAAATCAATCCAATGGGAATTGATCGGAAGGTTTCGCCAGGATTTTACTCTTAGAATCAGAAGTTTGGCTAACATTGTAGCGATTCTCAAAAATGGAGGCATAGTGAAATCGTCTCGTGGTTTTGAACTCCAAAACCAAGAGCTTAAGAAGTTAAAGGAGAAGCTGAGGTCTGTCAAGGATGTTTCAGACGCAAATGGGTTTGTGAGAGATACCATTCTAGTTTTAGCAAGAAAGATTTAAGAACAAAAGATCTGTTTATAAGAATAACTCTCTTATATAACTTAAAGAAAATAACTCAAAACTTTAAGTTCTCTCACACAATCTCTCAAATCTCTCAAAGGTATACCACACATTGGCAACTCTTTATATAGAGAAAACTTAGAACATTATTTCCTAATCCAAATAGGTAAACTAACTTATTTAGATTCCTCCTAAATAGAACTATTCCTAATTGGATTAGAGTTTTCCTTTTCCTTTAAACCGCTTTCTTCTTCTTCAAGCTTAGCCCAACAATCTCCCCTTTAAGCTTGAAGTCCTTTCTTGACATGCTATGAACTCCAATGTGATTCCTCATAACCTTGAACCTGTTCTTGTCAAGTGCTTTGGTTAAGATATCAGCCTTTTGCTCCGTTCCTGGAATATGCAGTACTTCAACTTGTCCGTTTTCAACACACTCACGAATGAAATGATATCGCCGGTGAATGTGCTTGCTGCGGCCATGGAAAACCGGATTCCTAGTGAGTGCAATAGCAGACTTGTTATCCACCCGTATCATTACTTTCTCACAAGCTCTTCAACTATTTCAGCAAAGAGTTCTTGTAGCCAAATGGCTTGTTTAGCTGCCTCTGTTGCTGCCATAAACTCAGCTTCACACGAAGATAAAGCCACCACTTGTTGCTTTTGAGAACACCATGTAATTGGACATCCGTTAAAGTAAAAGACATGACCAGCTGTGCTTCTTCCATCATCAATATCCACACTGTGACTACTGTCACTATAGCCTATCAAACCTGTTTTTTCCCCTCTCCTAAAGT
The DNA here is from genome assembly GCF_000633955.1 of Camelina sativa. NCBI lineage: Eukaryota > Viridiplantae > Streptophyta > Magnoliopsida > Brassicales > Brassicaceae > Camelina > Camelina sativa. The sequence continues at coordinate 21,995,716 of NC_025701.1, forward strand.
AGAATCCATGATCAAGTGTTCCTTGAAGATACCTCAAAATGTGCTTCAGAGCAGCACCATGCGATTCTCTAGGCTCTTGAAGATATCGACTTAAAATCCCAACAGAGTACGACAGATCAGGCATGGTATGAAGTAGATACCTTAAACAGCCAATTTGTTTTCGATAGAGTGTTCCATCGATAAACCGTGGATCTTGTGTTTTCGAAAGCTCCAGACCAGGTTCCATCGGAACAAGAACAGAGTTACATTCACGCATCCCTGCTTCTTCTAAAATTTTCTTTGCATACCTCTCCTGTCTTAACTCAATCCCATCTTCTCCTTGATGAACTTCAATCCCGAGATAATAGGTGAGCTTGCCTAGATCACTCATCTCATGTTTCCCAGCCATCTCTTTCTTGAAGTCAAGGATTAACTCAAGACTAGAGCCTGTGACAAGCAAGTCATCCACATAGACCGCTACATTGAGGAGACTTTCTTTACCTTGCTTCTTATAAAGAGATGGTTCTTTAGTGCATCTTTCAAAGCCCAATTCACCGAGTATGCTGTTTAACTTCAAGTTCCAAGCAGAGGTGCTTGCTTAAGTCCATAGAGTGCTTTATGCAACTTGTAGACCTTCTCTTCCTTATCTTTGACAGCAAAACCTTCTGGCTGAGTAACATATACATCTTCTATCAAATCTCCATGAAGAAATGCAGTCTTTACATCTAAGTGATGTATTTCCCAAGCATTCGAAGCAGCCAAAGCAATAATGAACCGGACTGTTTCAATTCGAGCAACTGGAGCAAAGACCTCATCAAAATCTATCCCATGCCTCTGCACATATCCTTTGACAACAAGCCTTGCTTTGTGCTTATTTACACTGTTATCTGCATTTTGTTTTAACTTAAACACCCATTTCAAACCGATAGGTTTCACTCCAAAAGGCAAATCGACTAAGCTCCATGTGTTGTTCTTTGTTATCGACCTGATTTCTTCCTCACAAGCATCTTTCCATACATTGAACTTGCTTGCTTCTTTGAAACTCCCTGGTTCTTCATTAGCTGCTAATAAAAGATTCTCTCCTTCTATGTCAGCTAATAGCACATAGTCACTCAAGTAGCTTGGTCGTTTAATTTGTCTTTCGGACTGTCTTAAAACAAGTCGTTGAGACTGAGACTGCGGCTGTATAGAACTCTGCTGCACAGGTTGCGGCTCTAGAATTCGTTCTTGTTCCTCTACAGGTTCAGTTTCAGAATCATCCGTAGCTTCTTCTTCCTCAGAGACATCATTCTCTCTGTTTTCCTCTGTTTCATCTGTAACAATTGCTTCTCTAACTCCATTGTTACCAAAGTCGCCAAGGATAAGGACAAAAGTTCCTGATTCTTCAGAGTTAACCACATGGTCATTCCACCTCCAGCTCTTATCTTCAGCAAACACAACGTCTCGACTAACAGTAATTCTCCGGTTGGTTGGATCAAGAAGTCGGTACGCCTTTGAGCCAGGTTCTGTTCCAAGATATACTAGCATCTTCGACCTGTCATCAAGCTTTTTGAGATGTGGAGTCTCGACTTTAGCATAGGCGACACATCCAAACACTCGCAAATGTCCTACGTTTGGCTTCTTTTTCTTGAAACATTCGTATGGTGTTTGAAAATCTAAGCTTCTTGTTCCTACCCGATTGATGACATAAGTTGCATTCCTCACTGCTTCTCCCCACAAGTAGTTGGGCATGTTCATATGTTTCAAGAGGCTTCTGGTCATCTCCAACAGTGTCCTATTGCGTCGCTCAACAACACCGTTTTGTTGCGGTGTATATGGGCCGTAAAGTTCCTATTGATGCCTTCTTGTTCGCAGAAACTGAGAAATTCTTGAGACATGAACTCACCTCTTCTATCGGTTCTAAAAGTTTTGATCAAGGTGTTAGACTCTTGTTCTACCAATGCTTTAAACGCCTTGAATTTCTCGAATGCTTCGCTTTTCTCCTTTAACAGAATGGTCCACATATATCTTGAGTGATCATCAATCAGTACAAAAATATACCTTTTGTGCGCAGGCATAGATGGTGAGATCGGTCCACAGAGATCTCCATGAACAATTTCTAGTGTTTGTGTTGCTCGATAGGATGTTGCCTTTGGAAAGGTTTGCCTTGTTTGTTTACCAAGTAAGCATGACGCACAAGTCTCCTTCTCTTTCGGTACACTCGATATCCCAACCACTAACTGTTTTGCAACCATAGTCTTGATAGTCTCGAGACTCACATGGCCCAAACGTGAGTGCCACAAATTAGAATCACTTGAAGCTAGAAGTTGCAGACACTGATTATTTTCAGCCTCCAATTTGACTTTGTAAAGTCTGTTTCTCGAGCATATGGCTCTTACCAACAGATTCCCTTCTCGGTCATGGAAGGTGAGATGACCATCTTTCATCCATATATCGCAGCCAGCTTCAGTAGCTTGTCCCAAGCTAATGATATTACTCTTGAGATTTGGTATGTAATAGACATCGGTTAGCAACTTACGTCCTCCTCCTTTGGTGATGAATAGAATTGAACCCTTCCCTTTTATATCGATGTGTGAATCATCACCAAATCGAACTCTTCCTGTGACCATTGGATTGATAGTGCAAAATAAACCATAGTTTCCTGTCATATGGTTACTAGCACCGTTGTCTAGATACCAAGTCTCATCTGAGCAGTCTTCAAGCTCTTTTGGTTGTATCTTCTTTTCATTAAGATACACTACTTCATGCATCATAAGAGATTCAGCCTCATGAGTGTCATCTTCTTCCTTCTCCGAAGTTTCTTGTGCTTTAATCAATTTTAGTAACCGATCAGGACAATTCGATGCATACTGTCCAATCTTGTCACACTTGTAGCAAGTAATCCTTGATTTGTCCCTTTGTTGAAAGCCAGAACGAGCTCGACCTCTTCCTCTTCCATGGTATGAGCCTCTTCCTCTGCCACCATCATAGTTGAAATCGTAGGACTGAGACTGCTGAGACTGCTGAGACTCTGAGTTGACATACATGAGCTTGTTCTGGTTGTCTTGAGGATCCTCTATATCATTAATTCGTTCCTCATAGGTCTTTAATCTACCAACAATGTCTTCAAAAGTTGTTGTTTTTAGATCAAGAACCTGCTCAAGTGCTGCGATTATATGAATATACTTCTTCCTTGGCAAACTTTTCAAGAACTTCTTCACAATCTTCGTTTCTTCAATGATTTCTCCCAACGATGCTGATTTTGTGGAGATCTCCGAAAGTTTACCAACAAAGCTGTCAATAGTATCGGTTTCCTTCATCTTGAGTCTGTCGAACTCGGCCATGAGAGTCTGCAGTTTAGCTTCTTTAACACGATCAGCACCTAGATTCCTTGCTTTGATGGAATCCCATACACCTTTAGCGGTAACTTGATCACCGACTTGTAAGATCATGGACTCAGGTATAGATTGAAAGAGTAGGGCTCTTGCAAGGTCGTTCTTCTCCGGTTCAGTAGTTCCAGGATCGATTGCCTCCCATACTTTATGAACACGCAACGCAATGTCCATTCTCATTGCCCATACTGTATAATTGATTGGTGTTAACATAGGGCATTGAATGGACGATGACGTACTCTCCTTCGGCTTGTTACTTGCAGCGATTAACTCACTCATGATTCGAATATCAAACCTAGAAGCTCTGATACCAAATCTAGTTTTAGCAAGAAAGATTTAAGAACAAAAGATCTGTTTATAAGAATAACTCTCTTATATAACTTAAAGAAAATAACTCAAAACTTTAAGTTCTCTCACACAATCTCTCAAACTCTTTCTCTCAAATCTCTCAAAGGTATACCACACATTGGCAACTCTTTATATAGAGAAAACTTAGAACTTTATTTCCTAATCCAAATAGGTAAACTAACTTATTTAGATTCCTCCTAAATAGATTTATTCCTAATTGGATTAGAGTTTTCCTTTTCCTTTAAACCACTTTCTTCTTCTTCAAGCTTAGCCCAGCAACCATAGAGTCTAACACTCTTCAGTTTTGGATGTCTCTCTTTGAAACAACACCTGAAGTGATGAACCCTAAGGCTAGAGTTCTTGAGGTTTTTGGGCCTTTCTTGAACGAAGCAAAACGGAATGCTTGCTGTCGCATTCTTGATTCTTTACTCATATGAATCAGAGTTTCTTAGCAGAGCCGTCGCTGAGTAATAATAAGCCACAAGCCAAAATGTATTATGGGCTGATTAATAACTTAGTTTTAGAGAAAAAGGGGAAAAATGGTAAAACAGTAAGAGGCTAGAATCGAACACAGAACATCAAACTTGAAATCGCTTACACAAACCAACTAGGCTACTCAAACATTTATGAAAAACGGCCACTAAAACGCATGTTAAATTTAAGGCCACAATCCTGTGCTTCATCAGCCTGGTGTCAAGGCCGGCTCTGTTTCTTAGATTGGATGACTTTATTTTACTTCGTAATATTCATTGGATTCTCTAAATATATGTATCAAGTGGTAGTAAAACTCTACTTAGGAAGCATCATTATGGTTTGAAGTCCCTTACATTCTATCAATTTATGTTTCTTTCATCTTTTGTTATAATAAACTCTGAATCCGATGAGATCATTAGCAAGGAGACTGGAATGAAAGCACAATTTCCCACCCAATTTCGAGTTCTCCGAACTTGTTTCATGGCATGTTACAAATTAAAGATTAAAAATTTGGTTTTCTCTTATTTTTTAAAAAATCTGAATGTGATAAGAAAGTTTTGTTAAGCCTTTCTGACCATCCATAAGCCTGATTGTCTTGTATTATTTGTCATCCGGATTAGAGCAGAAAGGGGGAAAGGGGTTTCAAGTTGAATGCTTAAGGTTAAGATCTAGGTAATACAAGCATGATTGGTGCTAGCTAGAAGGTAAACAACCATGCATATTTCATATTTACCTTCCAATAGCATTTCGATAAAAAAAATTAGCAAAGTATAAACAGACGAATTCTTTACTAATAAGTGATTTTAAGACGAATAGCATTCCAACACTGTTTGTTCCTCTGATAAAAAAAATAGAAATTAGCTAGTCTCAAAATTATCTTTCTACTATAAGAAAATTTGTATTTTAGGACTCCAATTTGTGACTATTTTTTTTCGAAAACAAAAAACGATGAATAAGTGACTATTTTAAGATGAATAAGCGACTACGTACGGTATAAACGGACACAATCAAAAAAATAGGAGTAGCCTTTTCTAGAAGGAAAAATCTCTCAAAAGTGACGTCAGCTGGTGAAAAAAGAAGCGATTTTTCTTCAGGTCCGATTTCAGCTCCGTTAAGCTTTGTTTCTTCGATGGCAGAAGCTCTGCCTCCTCCCCCTCCGCTGGCTCCTCTGGATTCTTCTTCTCCTCTCTCCGGTCCTTTTTTGCCAGTTCAGTTTCCTCGTCTTGTCGATGTAGAGATGTCAGATCTGCCTTCTTCTTCTTCTGTTCCTCAGCCAATTAATAAAATTCCCTCTGAGAAAGGAGTTCTTGGAGCGGCTCCTTCTTCTCTGGTTAGAGACATTTCGTCTCTTCCTCCCTATCCCGGACAAGCTTCTTCGCCTGGTGTTACCGACTCAGGGTTTAATTGGACAAAAAATCTTACTTCTTCGGGTAAGATTCCTGTTTCATCAGCTCTGATTTCTATGTCTACAGAAGGTCGCCCTCGGGTTAAAGTTTCAAATTCTGTGTTTGAAAGAGGTGCAAAGCTTCATGAAAATTTTATTGTGGGCATCTTCTATGGAACGGCTCCATCTTATGGGAAGATTTGGGGTGTTTTAAACTTTCTGTGGGGTAAAGATAAAAGAGTCACAGTTCATAAACTGACCTCAAATGCTTTTCTATTCCATATCCCCTCTCCATAGTTAAGGAATAGGGTGCTGCAACGTGAATTATGGCATGTAGGTGACTCTCCGTTCTTTTTCACGGCTTGGAAGTCAGAATTCAGTTTTAATCCTCATTCATTAGAGAAAGCGCCAGTTTGGGCATCTATTAAGGATATCCCTTTTGATTTAATCACTCCAGAGGGTTTAAGTATCATTTGTAGACCGTTGGGGCGAGCAGTGGATCATAAACCTTTCACTAGTGTCAACTCTGCCGAGGTAAAAGTAATTGTAGATCTTATGAAACCTCTTCCATCGGTGTTGGAAATAGAAC
>NC_025701.1:22007020-22014078 GCF_000633955.1 Camelina sativa
GCATGTTAAATTTAAGGCCACAATCCTGTGCTTCATCAGCCTGGTGTCAAGGCCGGCTCTGTTTCTTAGATTGGATGACTTTATTTTACTTCGTAATATTCATTGGATTCTCTAAATATATGTATCAAGTGGTAGTAAAACTCTACTTAGGAAGCATCATTATGGTTTGAAGTCCCTTACATTCTATCAATTTATGTTTCTTTCATCTTTTGTTATAATAAACTCTGAATCCGATGAGATCATTAGCAAGGAGACTGGAATGAAAGCACAATTTCCCACCCAATTTCGAGTTCTCCGAACTTGTTTCATGGCATGTTACAAATTAAAGATTAAAAATTTGGTTTTCTCTTATTTTTTAAAAAATCTGAATGTGATAAGAAAGTTTTGTTAAGCCTTTCTGACCATCCATAAGCCTGATTGTCTTGTATTATTTGTCATCCGGATTAGAGCAGAAAGGGGGAAAGGGGTTTCAAGTTGAATGCTTAAGGTTAAGATCTAGGTAATACAAGCATGATTGGTGCTAGCTAGAAGGTAAACAACCATGCATATTTCATATTTACCTTCCAATAGCATTTCGATAAAAAAAATTAGCAAAGTATAAACAGACGAATTCTTTACTAATAAGTGATTTTAAGACGAATAGCATTCCAACACTGTTTGTTCCTCTGATAAAAAAAATAGAAATTAGCTAGTCTCAAAATTATCTTTCTACTATAAGAAAATTTGTATTTTAGGACTCCAATTTGTGACTATTTTTTTTCGAAAACAAAAAACGATGAATAAGTGACTATTTTAAGATGAATAAGCGACTACGTACGGTATAAACGGACACAATCAAAAAAATAGGAGTAGCCTTTTCTAGAAGGAAAAATCTCTCAAAAGTGACGTCAGCTGGTGAAAAAAGAAGCGATTTTTCTTCAGGTCCGATTTCAGCTCCGTTAAGCTTTGTTTCTTCGATGGCAGAAGCTCTGCCTCCTCCCCCTCCGCTGGCTCCTCTGGATTCTTCTTCTCCTCTCTCCGGTCCTTTTTTGCCAGTTCAGTTTCCTCGTCTTGTCGATGTAGAGATGTCAGATCTGCCTTCTTCTTCTTCTGTTCCTCAGCCAATTAATAAAATTCCCTCTGAGAAAGGAGTTCTTGGAGCGGCTCCTTCTTCTCTGGTTAGAGACATTTCGTCTCTTCCTCCCTATCCCGGACAAGCTTCTTCGCCTGGTGTTACCGACTCAGGGTTTAATTGGACAAAAAATCTTACTTCTTCGGGTAAGATTCCTGTTTCATCAGCTCTGATTTCTATGTCTACAGAAGGTCGCCCTCGGGTTAAAGTTTCAAATTCTGTGTTTGAAAGAGGAGCAAAGCTTCATGAAAATTTTATTGTGGGCATCTTCTATGGAACGGCTCCATCTTATGGGAAGATTTGGGGTGTTTTAAACTTTCTGTGGGGTAAAGATAAAAGAGTCACAGTTCATAAACTGACCTCAAATGCTTGTCTATTCCATATCCCCTCTCCATAGTTAAGGAATAGGGTGCTGCAACGTGAATTATGGCATGTAGGTGACTCTCCGTTCTTTTTCACGGCTTGGAAGTCAGAATTCAGTTTTAATCCTCATTCATTAGAGAAAGCGCCAGTTTGGGCATCTATTAAGGATATCCCTTTTGATTTAATCTCTCCAGAGGGTTTAAGTATCATTTGTAGACCGTTGGGGCGAGCAGTGGATCATAAACCTTTCACTAGTGTCAACTCTGCCGAGGTAAAGTAATTGTTGATCTTATGAAACCTCTTCCGTCTGTGTTGGAAATAGAACGAGATGATGGACAGGTCTTGCTTCTTAATGTCTCTTACCCTTGGTTACCTCCTCTTTGTCCTCTTTGCAATGAAATTGGACATAAAGCTTCACTTTGTCCTACTGCTACTAATTCACATATGCAATCTTCTTTGGCTGGAAAAGAGAAGCAAACTCCTAAAGGACCTGGAAATAATTTTTCTTCATCAACTCATGTGGAAAAGCAACAGGTTTGGAAACTCGTGTCTGAAGGTCATGTTAAACAAGTTTCGACCCCTACTCGAGTTTCTCTAGTTCATGGAAAAGAGGATTTACCTACTTCCTCTCAGGTTATCAGAGCTCCCTCTGTTTCCGCTCTATCTGGGTTACCCCTTGCTCATGAATGTTCTTCTGTGGACTTGGATGTAGCTTCGACCAATTCTGTTCAGTTGCCTGAATTGACCACCCCTAGTATCCTCTCCTCGCCTTTACTCTCAGTGGCTAAACCTTCTACTTCCATCTCAAACCCTTTTGAACTATTATCAGTAGAGGAAAATGCTTTGGTCTTGGGTGAGATGTTTTCTTCGCTGGTTCTCTATGGTTCTTCTCCCTCTTCAGCCTCCTCCAAAGATAAGAAATCTAAGAGAAAGAGGTATGACCAAATCTCACCTGCTCAAGGTGGCGTTCTCTCCCTGCAAAGAGGGAAGCGTCACACTCAATAATCTGTTTATATGCCAGACAACTTTTTTTGGAATGTGCGAGGTCTTAATGATTTTTCAAAGCATCGACCTCTTTGTAACTGGCTTAGTAGTCGTCCAGTCACTTTTGGAGCTTTGTTGGATACACATGTTAAAGAAGCTAGTAAGGATTTTATTATGTCAGTTCTTGATTTGGAGTGGTCATTTTTGTCTAATTACCAGTTCTCGGAGTTAGGAAAGATTTGGATCATTTTTAAAGCTCCGACTAAAGCAATAGTTCTTTTTGTTGACCTTCAGTCAATTACTTGTGAGGTGTCTTTGGAGGATGGGTCAGTTCTTATTTACACAGCGGTTTATGCATCTACCGAGGAAGAGGAAAGGAAAAAGCTTTGGATTTCACTTCAGGATAGACACACATCTCTCTGTTTAGCAAACAAGCCGTGGATGATTAATGGGGATTTCAATGAGATTCTTAGTCCAGCGGAAACCTCAAATAATAATACGGTCAGCTCTACAAGAGGTATGCGTATGTTTGGAGACTGTTTAGCTGATTTAGGTCTCTTTGATCTTCCCTTTAGTGGACCTAAATTTACTTGGACGAACAAAAGATCAGGAGATCTGATTGGGAAAAAACTAGATAGATACTTGGTGAATGGTTGTTGGCTGCTAAGATTCCCTTCTAGTTTTTGTACCTTCCAAGCCCCTGAGTTCTCTGATCATACACCTGGTCATGTAAAGATTGTCTCGCCTCCTCCGTCTTATGATACTAGGCCATTTAAATTTTTTTCGCTTTTAACAAAGCATCGAAGTTTTCTGGATTCGGTTTTGGAAGCTTGGACACATGTTGGTATATCAGTCCTTACTCTTAAAGACTTCTGTTTCAAGCTGAAAATGATGAAAAAGCCTATAAAAGATTTGATGAAGAACAATTTCAGTGGCTTAGAAAAGAGAGTTGTTGAGGCTCACTCCAAGCTTAATGATCTTCAGCTGTTAGCTTTGAATGTCCCTTCTCAGACCAATATTCAGAATGAAAAATTAGCTTTGGAGGGTGGTTGCATCTTAGTCTTGCGGAGAAGAGTTTTTACAAGCAAAAGTCTTGTCTAAGATGGTTGGGTGAAGGTGACTTTAATACTTCTTTTTTCCATAAGGTTACTACGGCTAGGAATGCTAGAAATGCCATCAAGTTTCTGTTGAAACCGGATGGATCTTTCACTTCATCTCTCCAAGAAACTCATGATCTAGCTATCGGCTATTTTGCTGGGATCCTACGTTTAGTTGAGGCAGGTTTTGTCCTGATTTACCTGAGCTCCTTAGTTCTTTAATCCATACAACTTGTTCGATTGAGCAGCAATCTTCTCTCTCCTCTCCTTTCTCTGCTGAAGCTATAAGAGCTTGTATTCTCAATTTGCCTCTCAATAAAACACCAGGACCAGATGGATTTCCTGTAGAGTTCTTCAAGGCTACATGGTCTATTATTGGGCAGGAATTAACATTGAGTGTGCTCCAGTTCTTTCATGATTCCTTTATCCCATCTGCCTTAAATTCTATATCTCTTATCCTAGTTCCAAAGTGGCTAGGGGCTGTTGAATTGAAGGATTTCAGACCCATCTCCTGGCTTAATATGGTTTACAAGCTCATATCTCGTCTCTTGTTAGACAGATTAAAGAGTCTGCTTCCTGACCTTATACTTCCAAACCAAACCGCATTTGTAAAGGACATGCTTATTATAGAGAATGTGCTTCTTGCTTCATAAGTTATGCAAGGATATCATCTTAATTCTGGTAGAGAAAGAATCACACTCAAAGTTGACATCTCAAAAGCTTTTGATTCAGTTAGATGGGATTTTCTTCTCGATTCTCTTCAGGCTTATAAGGTTCCTCTTATTTTCATTAACTGGATCAGAGCTTGTGTGTGTTCTCCGTCGTTCAGTGTTAGTATCAATGGGGTTACTTCAGGCTTCTTTAAAGGAAGGACGGGTCTGTGCCAAGGGGATCTTTTATCCCCAATTCTGTTTGTTATGTTAATGAATGTGTTATCCTTAATGTTGAATAAAGCTGCTCTAGAAGGATCTTTCAAGTACCACCCTGGGTGTGAAGATCTTCAGCTTACTCATCTATGCTTTGCTGATGATTTATTAATCTTCTTAGAGGGATCAAAGCATTCTTTGAGCGGAGTTATGTCTGGTCTTGCAAAAATTGAGGAAATCTCTGGTTTGACAATGAATATTGAGAAAACCTCCTTGTTTTTTTCTGGTGTAAGTGAGGATAACTTGAACCGGTTGAAGACTGTTTTCAAGTTGACTTCTTCCACTCTTCCAGTCCGGTACTTAGGTCTTCCCCTATGTTCCAAAAAGCTCTCAGTTAAAGACTACGATCCTTTGCTATCTCAAATTCAGAAGAAACTGAATGCTTGGACTCATAAGTTTCTGAGTTTGGCTGGTAGGTTAACTCTCTTATCTTCAGTTATCTCCGGAGTTATAGGTTTTTGGACTAGTGCGTTCTTCCTCCCTAAGAAGGTTATTAGAAAAATTAACAGTCTTTGCAGCTCCTTCATTTGGCATGGAAAGGTAGACACTCCCTCAGGTGCTAAAGTGTCTTGGTTTAACATTTGCTTCCCTAAGTTAGAAGGTGGACTTGGTTTGAGGCACATTAGTAGTTGGAACGAAACATGTGCTTTGAAACTTTTTTGGATGCTGTTTTTTAGAGCTGGTTCTTTTTGGGTGGCCTGGATAACAATTAGGTATCTTTCTAAATCTCCTTTGTGGGCACTCAATGAAAAGAATGCTTCTTACTCTTGGAACTTCAGAAAATTACTTAAGCTTCGTTCCAAAGCTCTTAAATTTCTCAGCAACCATATTGGAAATGGTGATTCTACTTTCTTTTGGTGGGATCCATGGACTCCTTTTGGATCTCTTTACCATTTCCTTGGTTCAGATGGGCCTAGTCACTTAGGGATCCCTTTTTTTTCAACTGTCGCTGAATTGAGAAATGAGAATGGATGGTCTCTTCCTAGTGCCAGATCAGAGAGACAAGTTCTTCTCCACGCTTTTATCTCTACCATTACTATGTCATCAGCAAGTGATATTCCAGTCTGTGCAATAAACGGTATAAAACAATGTTTCTCTTCTAAAGGTGTGTGGAACGTTGTTAGGTTTTCGAATCAAGTAAAATCTTGGGCCCCTCTTGTGTGGCACAAAGCTGTCATTCCAAAGCATGCTTTAAATTCATGGCTATTTATACTGAATCGCAACCCAACTCTTGATCGTTTGTCTACTTGGGGAGTAGATATTGAGTTAGACTGTCTTCTTTGTGGTTTGGCACCTGAATCTCGAAATCACCTTTTTTCGAATGTGCTTTTTCAGCTGAAGTGTGGAGTTTGATAACACAAAGACTTAAGATATCATCTCCTCCTCTTCTTTGGGACCAGATCCTCCTTTGGATGCCAACAGTATCAGCATCAAAGCATACAAAACTTGCTCTCCTTCAAGGTTGGCAGGGTACAATCTATGAACTGTGGAGAGAGAGAAATTGGCGGTTCCATGAAGGTCTTTCGGTCTCCCCAGTTTCAGTAGCAACAAGCATCCTCTCCACCATGAATTACAAATGTAGTTATATGTTGCAATTGGGTTTGAAGCGAGGGATCTCTCTTCTTCAATGTTGGATGAATTAAGTTTCTTGACAAGCATTTAGCTCTGCTTTTTCCTTTCTTTCTTCGGTCTGCTTTCTTCGGTCTTTGTTTGTTTTCAATCGTTCACCCTTCTAGCTGTTGCTAGTCCTCGTCCTTTTTTCTTTGCTTGTATTAGTTATATTATGTAAAATTGATCTTTTATATATTTATGAAAACCCTTTAACAAAAAAGTACGGTATAAACAGAGGAACAAACGTGTTGGAATCATTAGCTGTTTTCTTGTAGTGATTTTCATGCAAGCCTAACTCGAGAATCATTAAAGCCTCGTAAATATAAAATGATATGGCCAAATCCCTGTTTTAAAAATTCCCGTCTAACACCGATTACACTCCGTAAAATCGCTAGGTTCACTATTTTTGCCTCGATTAAAGACCAATTTCCATCTAATATCAATTATTTAATTATGCCTGTCTATTTTGATTATATCTCGTCTAATCCGATTACTTCTGAAAGGACCAACCTTTTTTTTTAATAATAAATAATAAATATAATATAGTAAATAATAAACTACAACTAGTGGTCCCATACCCACTAGCCACCTAACCACATTCACAAACAACGCGGAATAACAAAACCAATATCCAATAATAATCCAATAATAAATCCAATAACAATCCAATATCATAGCATAAGCAATATTCCAATACCAACAAGAAGAAACATGAAAACCAGCAACCTAGCAATGTTTCTAATGACTCAACTCTAGCAACCTAGCAATGCCAGACAACATCCAATCGAGTCCCTAGAACATCCTCCTCTTCATTGCCTTGATTCCACGATCACACTTTGTCTTTACCTGCACCACAAACACTCAGTGAGGCAATCCTCCCATCTACTGGGATATACACACAAGCAATAAGATCTCTACATGCCACAATCAACAATCAATAAAACAAACCAGGCAATATACAAAGCA
>NC_025701.1:22020314-22020887 GCF_000633955.1 Camelina sativa
GTCTCTCGGGTAGCCACCCTACAGCGCACCCCCAGATCGTCATCCGAAGTCGATATACCAACCATATTCCCAAGCCACAAAGTCTCTGAATATGGCAGTACTAGGAGAACCTAAGTCCTCCAAGAGTCGCGAGCAAACAATTCTGAACACGTCTGAGTCCTATCCCTATCCAGGTTTCCTTCCCGTGGCTCGCGTAAAACATCTCAATGTCCTACCAACCACATATCCCCTCACTAGAATACCTCATGACCACACAAGGATCATATACACGCCACAAGGGCCGCCACAAAGGCCAAACAGAATGTCCTAAAAAGGACCGCCACCAAGGCCAAACAAAATGTCTTAAAGAGGACCGCCACCAAGGCCAAACAAAATGTCCTAAAAAGGACCACCACAAAGGCCAAACAAACGTCCTAAATAGGACCGCGACCAAGGCCAAACAAACGTCCTAAACAGGACCGCCACCAAGGTCAGTCGTCCCGAAGGACCGTCACAAAGACCATCTGTCCCAAAGGACCGCCTAAATAGGCACTCTGGCTAAACAGCCCGCCACAAAGGCCAAACAATTGGCTA
>NC_025701.1:22024013-22024778 GCF_000633955.1 Camelina sativa
TCACAAGAACAGCTAAGAAAACTCACAAATCTCTCCTAAAATCGAAAATCTCCTTCTTCTCTCTATTTCTTTGTCAAAAACGGCCAAAAGGGAAGAGAAAGGTCGAGTTCCCCTTTTAAAACTCGATTTTAGGGTTTCCTAAACCAACCACGCAAACCGGACGATTCAAATCGAACCGACCGAACCGACCACAACCAGTGTCGATCAACACCTCCTGTGGTGTTGTTCGACACCCTCACCAAAATACCAAAAAAATGGTTTGCGGGTGTTACAATTATCCCTCGAATCTCAAACGACCATCAGCCAAGGACTCCCGTGCAGCCGTCTCCAAGGCCCGCACTCCTCCGACCGATCTACAGAAGGTCACCTCTAGGCGATAGACTCACGCTCCAGGTGTCATTTGCTCTCAACTTTTGGACTTTCCTTTACTCACAGGCCTAAGCCTTGAGTTTTTATTGGCTCCTCATCAGACCTAAGTCTGCATGCGAAATGTTGGCTCCTCATCAGGCCTATACCCGCATGCCATAATAAATAAGGAAAAATCCAAACTCGTCTCTCAGGTAGCCACCCTACAGCGCACCCCCAGATCGTCATCCGAAGTCGATATACCAACCATATTCCCAAGCCACAAAGTCTCTGAATATGGCAGTACTAGGAGAACCTAAGTCCTCCAAGAGTCGCGAGCAAACAATTCTGAACACGTCTGAGTCCTATCCCTATCCAGGTTTCCTTCCCGTGGCTCGCGTAAAACATCTCAATGTCCTA
>NC_025701.1:22025982-22028590 GCF_000633955.1 Camelina sativa
TCCCGAAGGACCGTCACAAAGACCATCTGTCCCAAAGGACCGCCTAAATAGGCACTTTGGCTAAACAGCCCGCCACAAAGGCCAAACAATTGGCTAAACAGCCCGCCACAAAGGCCAAACAATCGGCTAAACAGCCCGCCACAAAGGCCACACAATGGCTAAACAGCCCGCCACAAAGGCCACACAAGCCCCTCTAAGGCTCTCCACCGCTAAAATGGACAAATTCCAACTCCCGAAAAACTTTCCATATTTAGCACTTCCCATTTTTGGAAACTTCTATTTCAGGAAACTTTCCTCCAAAACCTCGCCTCACGGAAACTCTGTACCCCGAGCACCAGCTCATCTTGTTACTAAGTCGCACAACCAACCACCCCAAGCGACCGAGTAAACAAGAGAGATGGGCTGGAATACTCCATTCCCGCTCCAGCCATGGATTACAGATGGGACCAGGCTAAACAAGCTCAAGTCGCGGCTTGCTTCTCATACCACTTCTTAAACCTTGCCTTCACCTTCGCCTCAGGCTCCCAAGTCTGCTCCTCAACACCATCACTGTAACGCCCCCGAACCGTCCTAGGACCACGAAGGCAGTCGGACAGCCACGGGACGCCACTTGCAGAATTGCACCGAGGTGATCCGGTCAAGGGACGGAAGCTGCAGACTTCCCGACCGGTCCTCCCTGGCACAATCCCACCCACACTGACAATCTGGTGTCGACCAACACCATACTGGTGTCGATCGACACCCTGCCCGACACTCCCGAAAACCCTAGTTTGTGTCGACCGACACCTCCACATGGCATCGATCGACACTCACCAAAGTCTCGAGCCGTCCTCGCGTTGGTGTCGACCGACACCCCAACTGGTGTCGACCAACACCGATGCCGAGCAGCAATTTCCTTCGATCAAAAACTCCGAATTTCACCTCAAATCTTCTCCAATCCGCTCCATGCATTCCCAGAAGCCAAACCCAGCCAAAGCAGCGACGAAATACCATAGAGAACTCAAAGAAACAACCACATAAGCACCAAATCACATAATAACTAGAGATCTTAGCTTAGATAAGCCATGGTCATGCACTCACCTATTTGCAGGAAGATTCAGACCAAGACCAACGGATCCAACCCTCCTAGCAAGCCTCTAGATACTTCCTAGCTCCAAATCTCACAAGAACAGCTAAGAAAACTCACAAATCTCTCCTAAAATCGAAAATCTCCTTCTTCTCTCTATTTCTTTGTCAAAAACGGCCAAAAGGGAAGAGAAAGGTCGAGTTCCCCTTTTAAAACTCGATTTTAGGGTTTCCTAAACCAACCACGCAAACCGGACGATTCAAATCGAACCGACCGAACCGACCACAACCAGTGTCGATCAACACCTCCTGTGGTGTTGTTCGACACCCTCACCAAAATACCAAAAAAATGGTTTGCGGGTGTTACAATTATCCCTCGAATCTCAAACGACCATCAGCCAAGGACTCCCGTGCAGCCGTCTCCAAGGCCCGCACTCCTCCGACCGATCTACAGAAGGTCACCTCTAGGCGATAGACTCACGCTCCAGGTGTCATTTGCTCTCAACTTTTGGACTTTCCTTTACTCACAGGCCTAAGCCTTGAGTTTTTATTGGCTCCTCATCAGACCTAAGTCTGCATGCGAAATGTTGGCTCCTCATCAGGCCTAAGCCCGCATGCCATAATATATAAGAAAAATCCAAACTCGTCTCTCGGGTAGCCACCCTACAGCGCACCCCCAGATCGTCATCCGAAGTCGATATACCAACCATATTCCCAAGCCACAAAGTCTCTGAATATGGCAGTACTAGGAGAACCTAAGTCCTCCAAGAGTCGCGAGCAAACAATTCTGAACACGTCTGAGTCCTATCCCTATCCAGGTTTCCTTCCCGTGGCTCGCGTAAAACATCTCAATGTCCTACAAACCACATATCCCCTCACTAGAATACCTCATGACCACACAAGGATCATATACACGCCACAAGGGCCGCCACAAAGGCCAAACAGAATGTCCTAAAGAGGACCGCCACCAAGGCCAAACAAAATGTCCTAAAGAGGACCGCCACCAAGGCCAAACAAAATGTCCTAAAGAGGACCACCACCAAGGCCAAACAAACGTCCTAAATAGGACCGCCACCAAGGCCAAACAAACGTCCTAAACAGGACCACCACCAAGGTCACTCGTCCCGAAGGACCGTCACAAAGACCATCTGTCCCATAGGACCGCCTAAATAGGCACTCTCGCTAAACAGCCCGCCACAAAGGCCAAACAATTGGCTAAACAGCCCGCCACAAAGGCCAAACAATCGGCTAAACAGCCCGCCACAAAGGCCACACAATGGCTAAACAGCCCGCCATAAAGGCCACAAAAGCCCCTCTAAGGCTCTCCACCGCTAAAATGGACAAATTCCAACTCCCGAAAAACTTTCCATATTTAGCCATTCCCATTTTTGGAAACTTCTATTTCAGGAAACTTTCCTCCAAAACCTCGCCTCACAGAAACTCTGTACCCCAAGCACCACCTCATCTTGTTACTAAGTCGCACAACCAACTACCTTAAGCGACCGAGTAAACAAGAGAGATGGGATGGAATACTCCATTCCCG
>NC_025701.1:22028650-22029262 GCF_000633955.1 Camelina sativa
TAGGGTTTCCTAAACCAACCACGCAAACCGGACGATTCAAATCGAACAGACCGAACCGACCACAACCAGTGTCGATCGACACCTCCTGTGGTGTTGTTCGACACCCTCACCAAAATACCAAAAAAATGGTTTGCGGGTGTTACAATTATCCCTCGAATCTCAAACGACCATCAGCCAAGGACTCCCGTGCAGCCGTCTCCACGGCCCGCACTCCTCCGACCGATCTACAGAAGGTCACCTCTAGGCGATAGACTCACGCTCCAGGTGTCATTTGCTCTCAACTTTTGGACTTTCCTTTACTCACAGGCCTAAGCCTTGAGTTTTTATTGGCTCCTCATCAGACCTAAGTCTGCATGCGAAATGTTGGCTCCTCATCAGGCCTATACCCGCATGCCATAATATATAAGAAAAATCCAAACTCGTCTCTCGGGTAGCCACCCTACAGCGCACCCCCAGATCGTCATCCGAAGTCGATATACCAACCATATTCCCAAGCCACAAAGTCTCTGAATATGGCAGTACTAGGAGAACCTAAGTCCTCCAAGAGTCGCGAGCAAACAATTCTGAACACGTCTGAGTCCTATCCCTATCCAGGTTTCCTTCCCGTGGCTC
>NC_025701.1:22030170-22030575 GCF_000633955.1 Camelina sativa
AGTCGCACAACCAACCACCCCAAGCGACCGAGTAAACAAGAGAGATGGGCTGGAATACTCCATTCCCGCTCCAGCCATGGATTACAGATGGGACCAGGCTAAACAAGCTCAAGTCGCGGCTTGCTTCTCATACCACTTCTTAAACCTTGCCTTCATCTTCGCCTCAAGCTCCCAAGTCTGCTCCTCAACACCATCACTGTAACGCCCCCGAACCGTCCTAGGACCACGAAGGCAGTCGGACAGCCACGGGACGCCACTTGCAGAATTGCACCGAGGTGATCCGGTCAAGGGACGGAAGCTGCAGACTTCCCGACCGGTCCTCCCTGGCACAATCCCACCCACACTGACAATCTGGTGTCGACCAACACCATACTGGTGTCGATCGACACCCTGCCCGACACTCCC
>NC_025701.1:22032930-22033416 GCF_000633955.1 Camelina sativa
AAGCCAAACCCAGCCAAAGCAGCGACGAAATACCATAGAGAACTCAAAGAAACAACCACATAAGCACCAAATCACATAATAACTAGAGATCTTAGCTTAGATAAGCCATGGTCATGCACTCACCTATTTGCAGGAAGATTCAGACCAAGACCAACGGATCCAACCCTCCTAGCAAGCCTCTAGATACTTCCTAGCTCCAAATCACACAAGAACAGCTAAGAAAACTCACAAATCTCTCCTAAAATCGAACATCTCCTTCTTCTCTCTATTTCTTTGTCAAAAACGGCCAAAAGGGAAGAGAAAGGTCGAGTTCCCCTTTTAAAACTCGATTTTAGGGTTTCCTAAACCAACCACGCAAACCGGACGATTCAAATCGAACCGACCGAACCGACCACAACCAGTGTCGATCAACACCTCCTGTGGTGTTGTTCGACACCCTCACCAAAATACCAAAAAAATGGTTTGCGGGTGTTACAATTATCCCTC
>NC_025701.1:22035097-22044334 GCF_000633955.1 Camelina sativa
CCACGAAGGCAGTCGGACAGCCACGGGACGCCACTTGCAGAATTGCACCGAGGTGATCCGGTCAAGGGACGGAAGCTGCAGACTTCCCGACCGGTCCTCCCTGGCACAATCCCACCCGCAACCGAGGTTACTGAGGCTTTGCAACCCTCGCGGCCTGGTGCGTTGTGTTAGCCCGGACAAGGCCGAGTATCATTTGTAACTTGCCATGTTTTCCTGAAAACCGAATATATTACTTTAACAAAATATTACTTTGTAAATAAGTTATTAAAGCAATATATAAAGATAGTTGGAAAACTTTACACTTATTCGTTTAAGAAAATATAGGGTTTTACAAGAAACACAAGAAAACCCTATCCGGTACCCTAACGTTTGCTACGGCTCTAGACTCACTTAGGCCTCCCTGCAAGACCACAACAAATAAAACATGAGTAATCTAAGATTACTCAGTGAGCCTGGGTACCCCATTATTCTAAACGGGATTCTACTCTCCCTCAACCCGACTACCCCGTCAACAAGAAAACAAGCAAGTTAACGAACTTGACAATTTATCAAAGCTACGCAACAAAAACATTAGCGGAAGCTATTCACACCACACACCAGCGAGAAAGGTCAGATCCATTCGACTTGACTCGATGATCTAGACTTGCTATTCATATTACAAGACGACTAAAGAACATTTTAGACTCTTGACTCATACGCGACTCACCAGGACAATCTCGCATACATACAAGGGACACTTGAATTGCCCTAGACTCCTTCACCCATCAACCGAACAAAGACCTCTAGAATATAACAAGGATCGCTTAAAATACCCTAGACTCTTTTCACCTAAGGGCCCTCGACAATCTGTTCCGTTCCATACCATCCCTCATGCCAAGACCACAAAGGTCACCAGCAATGAGCCCACAACTTAGCTACATCGTCATGTAGCGGTCACGCTAGTAGCTAGATAGCCGTGACAGTGTCCCCACGTGAGTGGTCGTCGGGAACTCACACGTGACAACCGCTTTTGGAACAGAAAATCGACTCACTATTCTTGCTAAGACTCAAGAAATGAAGTTCAAGAGACCAAGTTAAAATACATCGCACAACAATAATTCAAGCCTTGCTGAATCGAGCACCATAGCAAGAATCAAGCAAGAATACCACACGAATTAATCAACAAGAAGCAAGAAATATATTTCAAGCAACTTAAGATTATTTTACGTGTATGCAACCAAATTGAGCGACTTAAGCAAAAACAAATGCAACAAGTCTATTTATGCATGCAACCAATTTGGTTTCCCCTTTTTAAATCCTTAAGTCCAATTTACGCATGTAGGTCCATTCGCTTTAACCACTTAAATCTCTTAAGTCCAAATCATGCATGTAAGCCAACCGCTTTAACCGTTTAGGACTCTAAAGTCCAAATTATGCATGCAACACCTTTTTAACCGATATTATGCCTTAGAATGCACAAAGCTTTACTCGTTAAGTCATGCATAAACCCCATTTTAAGCGAGACTTATTACTTTCAATTTCCTCCAGGTTCAAACATGACTGCAACAAACTTAACAGCAATATCATGCAGCGGCTCTACATGCTTACCACAGACTCACCTCTTTCTCGCGTCGATAGCTACCGGATTTCACCGCACCACTCGATCAGACAGTCTTTGCGTCTATCAGCTTTCCGCCTCTTCGACCGCAACCGCTTATCTCCTTGATCTCTCTTTGACACAGCCGTCGACTTTTCTTGGTATTTTCTAGATGCAAACGTCGATGATTTCTCCTCTTGATCTCCCTCTCGATCGTTCTTGATCCTTCTCTCGATCTTCCTCGACAATCTCTCGACAATTTCTCTCTTCTCCTTTTTCTCGACTTTTTCTCGAAAAAGCTTAAGTGTTTTAAGTGTTTTTGAGCTAAACACAAAAATGAGGTCGAGTATCCTCTATTTATAGGCTCCAAGATTTATTCTTTCCTTTAGTGCTTCTTGACAAATGGCTCTCTCCCTCCTTGCATGTTGAGCGTGTATCTCACCCCCAATAGCTGCTCGCCATTAATCTTTGTATTAGTGCATGTAAAACTCTTTATTTGTGCATGCCAATTAACACTTAATTGTGTTTAACTTTGGCCAATAGAATTCTGCCATCCTCTTTAATCTCCTTGATTAAGTTAATCCTCCACTTACTCTCTTAATCCCCTTGAATTTTTAATTCCTCCACTAACTCCTCCTTAATTAAATTAATCCTCCCACTTTGCTTGATTCTTGTTGGTCGAGATTTTGAGAAAATAATAATTTTCCCAAAATACTCAATCCTTCGTCTGGCAACTTCGACGTTCCTTCTGGCAATCCTCGTCCCATTCAGACTATTTTCTCGATTGTTCGGACGCTCTGTTCGGCAACACTCGGCAATCTCTCAAGCAATACAGACAGTACGCCTCGGCGATACGTCTCGGGCAACTTTGACTATTTTCTCGGGTACTCGGCAACTTCCTCGGGCTCTCGACCATTCTCTCGAGTACTCGGCAATTTCCTCGGGCTCTCGACCATTTTCTCGAGTACTCGGCAACTTCCTCGAGCTCTCGACCATTTTCTCGAGTACTCAGCAACTTCCTCAAGTCCTCGACATTTCTCTCGAGTACTCGGCAACTTCCTCGAGTCCTCGACATTTCTCTCAGGTCTTCTTGATAGATTCCCTCGACGACTTTTCTCGACCTTCTCGACAAATTTCTTCGCCCAATTTTCTCGACACTCTGGACGAATTTTAGGGTCTCGACCGTGCATCCGGTACTCCTGTCTTGGCTTGGTCATCCTCCGACTCACAAATATTTCCTCGGACTTCCTTGGGGCATTCTTCTTTATTTTCCTTCCTCTTCTTTCTTAGGTCTTTTCCGGTTCGCTTCCTCGATCTTTTATTTTGAGATTTCTACTCTTGGTGAGGGTCATTACATTCTCCCCCCCCCCCTTATAAGAATTCGTCCCCGAATTCTCACTCCTCCTTCTTCTCCTGGTGACGTTGATACTCCTTGGCACAGGTATCATTGCCTTGTGATTACTACCATGTTAATATCTTTACCGAAATCCTCCTTCCCTTGGCTGTTTTCTCTTCATCATCTCTCTCTAAATTTATACCACCGTTTCACTTGAACACTCGGACACCGATTTCTGATGCTTCTTGGAAAGCTTCTTCATCTCCAGCATACATTTGGCTCCTCTTCATCTTTATGTTCTTCGAATACTAAGGCTTTTGCCTCGTTGCACCATGGCTTGTTCACTACTTTAACTTTTTAATTCAATGCTTCTCTTTCTTCAGCTTGTTCCTGACTCTTTTTCCTTTTCCTCCAATTATAGCTTGATCCCCTCCAATGTCTTGATGACTTCATCGTACAACCGCGTATTCTCCTTAACTCTTTAATCACTAGGCTTTGCTCCTCTGGCTCCTCCAGTTTCTTTAACAACGATTTCCTTTCTATCCTCTCCAATTCTTTTAGCTCCACACTCCTTAGGATTTTAATTTCTCCAATACCTTTAGCTTCGCGCTCCTTTTGATTTTTAACTCTTCCGATTTCTTTAGCTTCACGCTCCTTTAGATTTTAACTTCTCTGATGCCTTTAGCTCCATATAATCTTTTCCTCAGATTACTTTGAACTTCACTACGAACTTCTTCTTCAACTCCCATACTTTTGAAATTTTGGTTTGTTAATCTTGCCCATATCTTGCCTCTTAGCATAGAAATGCTACTTCTTTTGCCGCCTATTATTTTCTTGCACCCTCTTTGTCTATTCATAGACCATTCTCTTCGTTCACGCATTATCTTCTTGCATCCTCTTTGTCCTACCCCTCGGACCACGCACTATTTTCTCGCACTTTCTTGGTCATATTTAGTTTGACCCTTTTTAATCTGCCATTGTCAATTGATTTGCACTACTCTTTCTTTCTTCGATTTCATTTCGTTCGCCTCAACCTTCCTCATCATTCCTCTTCTTTTCTCTTCTCCATCTTTTAAATCATTATCCCAAACTTACTATCTTATCTTGGTCGAATTTTCTTGAACTCTCTTGAGTTTCTTTTCTTCTGTCTGATCGCGCTTTGTGGTGACTTATGTGAATCCTCATCGACCGCGTTAAAATATTGCAAGGTAATTATGCAATATAATTAACTATGCAAACCTATAAAACTCAAGCAACAATCAAACCAAGTAATAAAACAAGAAAGGATTAGCAAGCAGTTTTAAATAACCCAACACAAACCACACTACGGCTAGAGAACACAAGGTACTTATACACAAGCTACGAAGGTTCTACACCACCTAGCCGCTCACCTTAAGGGTTCGGATCCTAGACAAACACAACAAGGTTAGGTCTAGAAGCAACAACAAAACAAATATCCAACCCTTACACATAACCCCAAAAGAACTTCCCTTACACCCAAAGTCCTACTGGTTCCTGAGCCTAGTGCACGCTTCGCAAGTGCACACGCACTCCCCAGCTGGCTCATCAGGTGGCGGTTTGGCGGGAGACTCGGTTGAGGTAGAGGCAGCAGACATCGAGGTTCCAGCTTTGTTTGTCGGGCTCACTACAACTCTCTCGATTCGACCTATCGGGTTCACTCCCGTCTCCTCACATTGATTGGTCGGGTTCATTCTCTCTCGCACCATTCGATATGGACAACTATGGATATAGTGTACTCTTCCACCACACACGGTACACACAACCCACCCAGGGTCCGGAAAATGCTGAGGTCTTGTCCTCCAGCAATGATTGTTCGGATGCCCCGGTTCTCCACACGCCTCACACCGCCTCAAGTATCTCATGCGGTCTGGGTTTGGGCAGCGATAGGCAAAGTGCCCTCGCATTCCGCACCATTCACAATCCTCGTTCGTCGGGTCACACATGCGTCTCAACGCTGGCCTCCAACAGTTTCTTGTCCAATGCCCGATGCCTTCACAGAGCTCGCAATAGGGCGTGTTTCTCATGTGAACCTGGTCCGGATAGACCACTCGCTTACGAGCAGTGGCTCTCACCCTCAGCCTGCCTCTCGGTTGAAAGGTCACGGAACACATTTCTAACTCCCCTTTCGCCTGTAACTCTTGGTAGTACTCTCTCGATCTCTTCAAACTCGAACTACTTTCTCCAATCTCGAACCTTATATGCTCTCGGTTCTGCCTTCTTAACTCATACATCTTAGTGAGCCTTTCCAAATTCGGGTCTATTGGTTCCTCCTCTTGCTCCGGCAACACCATCCTCAATGGTACAGCTCTAATGGGACTATTGCGCCTTAGCACAATTTGATTCGGCTCCGCTTGATCTGGTACAAATTGGTCTGGCATTAGGAGATCTGGCTCCCCTTGGTTTCGTGCAACTTGGCTCGAACTAGCTCTTGTTCTCGCATCCTCCCTCAGCTCCCCACTCGCATCAGCTTCTCGGTCTCTGTCATTCCTTGGTTCCACTATAAAAGTCGGAATCCCTTCATCGTCACTTGACACAAGGTCGATCACCTCCACTTCCCTGGTCATTGTTTCCCCAATCTTAGAGTCTCCATCGATCGGATTCTCTTCTTCCTCGACTTCCGGTACAATAACTTCTCCGTCACCCTCATTTACTTGCTCCGGCAAACGCATCTCGTCTAATATCAGGAGAATCTGTACAATCGTCTCTGGTCGCTCCTCCGCAGGTCGCTCTCCACTAGTGCCTCCGACCTCGGGCACAACTCCCGTACCACTAGCATTGCCTCCTTCCTCCGGCACATACACGTCGGTCAAGAAACTTATAATCTTTTCGACTGCCTCAGGGTATTCCCTCAAGTAATCCTCGGGAATAACATCGTCGGACTGATCCTCCACCAGATTTAACAGTAATTTCTGTAGCCTATCGGCTAGCTCCACCTCCGCGTCTCCATGGTCTCCAACAGGTAGAGTTTCAAACTTTCCTTGTGCATCCATTCGAACCTGTAGACGACTTGGTTCTCCAATCTCCAACACAATAGTCTGGTCATCTCGATCAGTTTCCACTTCCTCCGTCTCCTCTAAACACTCGGACGGATCGGTCTCGATAGACCAGTTGGTATGATCAGCGTCAAACACCCCGTCCTCATCCCAGTCATTCGAATCACTCGGCTCTTGACTGTTTTCTGATTCTGTCGACAAATACCCTGAACCATCCCCGCAACCTGAATCACCTGAATACATCTAAAACCCACAAGAAACAAGGTTAGATGCTTAATCATTCTAAGGTTCCACTTAGACTAGTCAAGCAAACGACCAGATAAAATTTCATGTTCTTGCGACACATTACTCGATAAAACTTTGAAATGCACAAGTGCTTGTGGGTTCGATAACACCGCTCTGATACCACCGTTGTAACGCCCCCGAACCGTCCTAGGACCACAAAGGCCGTCGGACAGCCACGGGACGCCACCTGCAGAATTGCACCGAGGTGATCCGGTCAAGGGACAATCCCACCCGCAACCGAGGTTACTTAGGCTTTGCAACCCTCGCGGCCTGGTGCGTTGTGTTAGCCCGGACAAGGCCGAGTATCATTTGCAACTTGCCATGTTTTCCTGAAAACCGAATATATAACTTTAACAAAATATTACTTTGTAAATAAGTTATTAAAGCAATATATAAAGATAGTCGGAAAACTTTACACTTATTCGTTTAAGAAAATATAGGGTTTTACAAAAAACACAAGAAAACCCTATCCGGTACCCTAACGTTTGCTCCGGCTCTAGACTCACTTAGGCCTCCCTGCAAGACCACAACAAATAAAACATGAGTAATATAAGATTACTTAGTGAGCCTGGGTACCCCATTATTCTAAACGGGATTCTACTCTCCCTCAACCCGACTACCCCGTCAACAAGAAAACAAGCAAGTAAACAAACTTGACAAGTTATCAAAGCTACGCAACGAAAACATTAGCGGAAGCAATTTACACCACGCACCAGCGAGAAAGGTCAAATCCATTCGACTTGACTCGATGATCTAGACTCGCTATTCATATTACAAGACGACTAAAGAACACTTTAGACTCTTGACTCATATGCGACTCACCAGGACAATCTCGCATACATACAAGGGACACTTGAATTGCCCTAGACTCCTTCACCCATCAACCGAACAAAGACCTCTAGAATATAACAAGGATCGCTTGAAATACCCTAGACTCTTTTCACCTAAGGGTCCTCGACAATCTGTTCCGTTCCATACCATCCCTCATGCCGAGACCACAAAGGTCACCAGCAATGAGCCCACAACTTAGCTATCGTCATGTAGCGATCACGCTAGTAGCTATCTAGCTGTAACAGTGTCCCCGCGTGAGTGGTCGTCGGGAACTCACACGTGACAACCGCTTTTGGAACAGAAAATCGACTCACTATTCTTGCTATGACTCAAGAAACGAAGTTCAAGAGACCAAGTTAAAATACATCGCACAACAATAATTCAAGCCTTGCTGAATCGAGCACCATAGCAAGAATACCACACGAATTAATCAACAAGAAGCAAGAAATATATTTCAAGCAACTTAAGATTATTTTACGTGCATGCAACCAAATTGAGCGACTTAAGCAAAAACAAATGCAACAAGTCTATTTATGCATGCACTCAATTTGGTTTCCCCTTTTTAAATCCTTAAGTCCAATTTACGCATGTAGGTCCATTCGCTTTAATCACTTAAATCTCTTAAGTCGAAATCATGCATGTAAGCCAACCGTTTTAACCGTTTAGGACTCTCAAGTCCAAATTATGCATGCAACCCCTTTTTAACCGATATTATGCCTTAGAATGCACAAAGCTTTACTCGTTAAGTCATGCATAAACCCCATTTTAAGCGAGACTTATTACTTTCAATTTCCTCCAGGTTCGAACATGCAAGCAACAAACTTAACCGCAATATCATGCAGCAGCTCTACTTGCTTACCACAGACTCACCTCTTTCTCGCGTCGATAGCTACCGGATTTCACCACACCACTCGATCAGACAGTCTTTGCGTTGATCAGCTTCTCGCCTCTTCGACCGCAACCGCTTATCTCCTCGATCTCTCTTTGACACAGCCGTCGACTTTTCTTGGTCTTTTCTAGATGCAAACGTCGATGATTTCTCCTCTTGATCTCCCTCTCGATCGTTCTTGATCCTTCTCTCGATCTTCCTCGACAATCTCTCGAAAAAGCTTAAGTGTTTTAAGTGTTTTTGAGCTAAACACAAAAATGAGGCCGAGTACCCTCTATTTATAGGCTCTAAGATTTCTTCTTTCCTTTAGTGCTTCTTGACAAATGGCTCTCTCCCTCCTTGCATGTTGAGCGTCTATCTCACCCCCAATAGCTGCTCGTCATTAATCTTTGTATTAGTGCATGTAAAATTCTCTATTAGTGCATGCCAATTAACACTTAATTGTGTTTAACTTTGGCCAATAGAATTCTGCCATCCTCCTTAATCTCCTTGATTAAGTTAATCCTCCACTAACTCTCTTAATCCCCTTGAATTTTTAATTCCTCCCTTAATTAAATTAATCCTCCCACTTTGCTTGATTCTTGTTGGTCGAGATTTTGAGAAAATAATAATTTTCTCAAAATACTCAATCCTTCGTCTGGCAACTTCGACGTTCCTTCTGGCAGTCCTCGTCCCATTCAGACCATTTTCTCGATCGTTTGGACGCTCTGTTCGGCAACACTCGGCAATCTCTCGGGCAATACGGACAGTACGCCTCGGCGATACGTCTCAGGCAACTTCGACTGTTTTCTCGAGTACTCGGCAACTTCCTCGGGCTCTCGACCATTCTCTCGAGTACTCGGCAATTTCCTCGGGCTCTCGACCATTTTCTTGAGTACTCGGCAACTTCCTCGAGCTCTCGACCATTTTCTCGAGTACTCGGAAACTTCCTCGAGCTCTCGACCATTTTCTCGAGTACTCGGCAACTTCCTCGAGTCCTCGACATTTCTCTCGAGTACTCGGCAACTTCCTCGAGTCCTCGACATTTCTCTCGGGTCTTCTCGACAGATTCCCTCGACGAGTTTTCTCGACATTCTCGACGAATTTCTTCGACCAATTTTCTCGACACTCTGGACAAATTTTAGGGTCTCGACCGTGCATCCGGTACTCCTGTCTTGGCTTGGTCATCCTCCGACTCACAAATATTTCCTCGGACTTCCTTGGGTCATTCTTCTTTATTTTCCTTCCTCTTCTTTCTTAGGTCTTTTCCGGTTCGCTTCCTCGATCTTTTATTTTGAGATTTCTACTCTTGGTGAGGGTCATTACA